>NW_027490041.1:4050000-4147500 GCF_041146795.1 Maylandia zebra
AAAATATGGGGCTGTGTTGTATTAAAAGCCGAAGAAAAATCAATGAAAAGAAGTCTTGCAAAAGTCCCTTTACTCTCTACATGTTTAAGAATCAGATTTAGTAAAGTCAAAAGTGCGTCCTCCACTCCTCTGTTGGGCCTGTATGCAAACTGCATTGGATCCAGCTGACCTTCAGTCTCTTCATAATCACATTTCTGAGGATTTTTTCAAAGACTTTCATTACAACTGAAGTGAGGCAACAGGCCTGAAGTCGTTTAGATTTAGGGACAGGAACCACGACTGCTTCTTTGCAAAGAGAGGGCACATGTTGTGTTTGCAGGGATTTGTTCAAAATAACCTGAAATATAGGCCTGAGTTCATCAGCACAAGATTTAATTAGGCGGCCACTAATATTATCAGGACCTGGCTCTTGTTCACATTGACTGTATGAAAGGCCTTTTTAACATCGCTGAGTTCAATGATAAAGTGCTGAGTATCTCTCAGTTTCTGTTTCAGTTCCCAAATATCCTCGCTGAAATCAGAAGAACTAAAACGAGCATAAAACATGTTTAAAGCATTTGAAAATCTCTGTCTGAATTAAAACATCTAAAATGACCTGACTGCTGCTCTGGGGATTTTGAAACCCTGCTATGGTTTTCATACAAGTCCAGGCAGACCCAAAAGTTTTTGCAGCAAATTTGCTTTCAAGAAGGTTTTTGTCTGTTTTGCTTTCAACGTCTCGATTTTCATTTCCTTGGTAGCTGTCTGATAATCGGTAACAGCCCCTCTTTAAAGGCCTGTCTCTTTTTCCTTAAACAGGATTTGACACTTTTAGTGACCCATGGCTTATTGTTAGCGTAAATTTTAACACGCTTACGGGGTATAATCATGTCTTTACAAAATACTGCACAGGAGCTAGTAACATCCACCAAAGCGTCGAGATCATCTCCACAAGACTGAAGACGGGGCTGTACGAAGTCACTTTCTCTCTACAGGACTGTAAGCTGTCGTCTGTGAGGCGTGAGCGTGTTTGTTTGAACACAGTTCACGGTGGAGCTGCTGACATAATGTGGATCCAAAGATCCATAACTGGCCTACCTGGGGCTGAAAGTCTCCATAAATGCAGGCGTTTCGGCGGCTACACCGGCTTCCACGAGTGTGACGCTTATTTTGAGAAAATAATAGAATATAAATGTATTTTTATATTTCAATATCACAATAATCTTCCAATGTAGAACTACAAGTTAAAAAAGAACTAACATAAATCAAATCCACTTCAGCTAAATCCTTCTCATTTATTTCCATCTTACATGCTGTGACTGCAGCCATTCCCACATCTCTGTGAATGGGACTCATGGACATGGATCAGTGGTTGTTGATCAATGGTCCTGAGAATCTGCATAATTAAGATGAAGGAACGGAGCTCCCAGCCCATCGTTCCTGCAGCTGCAGGTTTCAGTCTTTATGCAAATGTCCTGTTTGTAAGACTGAAACCTGCAGCTGAGACTGAAGACGTCACCTGATGATGACGACACGTTTCTCCCACAAAACGCTGCGTCCAGATGAACAGAAGCAACAGACTCACTTTCCTGGATGATGGAGATGCATCAAGACTTCATTGTGTGTTACTTCTCATTCAGCACAGACACATTATTCCTGTCAGGTCATGTCAGCTGTCACTCAGTACAACTGTGAACAACACAAACTTCTCTTCAATGTGTCACAGAAACACTAAGTGTGAGAGCCTGTATGACACACAGGACAGACTGGAAGCTCTGCTGGCTGCACAGCACTTTGTAGCAGTTTTCCAACATGTCCTCCACCTGTGATGTCAGTGGTGGGACCCCAGTCACAGCACTCAGCACCACCTCCTTTAAATGGATTTTATAGCAGTTACTCCCGTTACTCGGTGCAACGCTTCTTAAATGTGTTTTTGCAGGATAAAACACAGCAGGTGGTGTAGAGAGGACGTCAGCTGACGGAGCAGAGGGAGGCAGACTGTGGATAAATGACAGAGTGAGAGGAGAGCAACCATGACAGAAGCACAGGTGTGGCAGATAGAAGTGGCTTTATAGACACTTATTGTCAGTCCTCGTGCATGCTGTGGAAATAAGTGTCTGTGTCATGAGGTGACATGTGAGCTTATCTTTGGTCAATAAAGCTGAACGACCAGTTTTCACTTTGCTTCTTACGCTTGTTTAGTGACGTCTGGGTTTCTGTGGAGCCCGAATTTTGATGAGTTCTGGTGAAATCATCTGAGATCATCTGAGCATCGGTGAAGAGTCAGCAGAGAAAGTGTGGGACAGAAGTTTGCTTTGGACACATGGACTGAAATCAAAAAGGAACAAACAGGATTTCCAATGGACAGTATGGAGAAGTGAAAGTACACAAAGGCTGTGCTGGAACATGTGTGTTACACTTTTTGACAGCTGAGAACAAAACACAATATTTTGCATCATCTCTGCAGTGTCTCTTCTTTCCTCTGCTGTTGTGCTTTTAGCTCCAAACTGTTTCAAATGGTTTGTCAGCAAGCTGACCTCTGACCTCTGCAGTACTAACTCCTGACCCGTACAAAGAGCGGGCGTTTCTGACCTTTGTCCTGCAGCTGTATGTCTCTCAGTCTCAGTTCTTCTCTCCGTCACTGATGGAGCAGGTGTAGTTGCTGCTGACAGTCAGTCGTTTGTTTTCTCAGAGTGAGGCTGAAGTCTGAACTGTTCAGAGCATCAGGTCTCATCAACGTGCGCTGCTGTAACGCCGCTTTGTCCTCTGAGATCAGCAGGTATGAAACCTGAGTGCTGACAGAGCAGCATGTTCCCCCTCATTCACCTCCACCACCACAGCCAAGGCATGCTGGGAAACTGAGGACACACAGACGGAGAACTGAAGTGTCTGCTGTGTGTTCATCTCAGAGTCCTCACAGGTGACACATTAGCTCCAGAACACCAAGCCAGGTGTTTGAAGCCTGACAGGGATTCTTCCCATCCAGAGGGAGGATTTAGCTGCACAACAATGAACATTAGTGTGTAGTTTAGAAACACAGACTGTGCCTGCACTGCATCTAGTGAAGAAAAGTGTTACTGCCAGAGAACCAGGCTCCTTTAAAGCAGCTGATATTAAGGTTGAAAAATCAACAATAAGCTGATGTAATCAACGTTTCACAAAATGGTCAGCAGCTAAAATCTGGAGCCGTTCTTTGCTGGTAATTAACAGTTTGTTCTTGTTAGCTAATTATGTCATTAAAGGTAGCAGCAGAAGCCTTGTGTTGAAAGCCCATTCACTCACACATTCACACAGTATGTGTGTGTCTGTGTTACACTGTGGACATCCCTTCTGTTGGAGCGCCATCTTGTGGCAGGTTTAAGAAATGTTCTTCTTGTAAATCCAAACTGATGCACCTCCATAGCAGACTGTGGAGGCTTTCAGTGACATGAAGACTTGATTTATACTGTCATATTCTCCTGTTACACAAAGCACAGCACGCTGAACATGGATGAACTGAAACTCCCAGCATCTGACTGAGGAAAAGCACAAATCATTCTCACACTGACTCCTGCTTGATTTTAGATTTGCTTTCAAATCCTCACACTTTCATATGAAGCACTAAATGGGCTCCAGACTGTTTATCTCAGCTTCCTGTCAAACACACTGCTGCTCACACCGAGGCTCAGTTTACTCCTCCAGCCTGGCTTAACCTGCTGTCTGTTAAAAACAGTCCCACACTCCTCTGTTTAATCCTTCTGATCAGACTCTTTGATTTTGTATTGTTTTGACCTGAAGTTGTGTTTTTGACATGGTTCTGTCTGTGAAATAAAGCTCACACACACACTGCTACAGTCCTTCATACACTTAGAAACCAAGCTGCTCCTTTCCTCAGTGCTGACACATAAAGAAGAGTTGGTTTTATATCCAACACGTCTCTGTTATTATTTCATCTTTACTTCATTAGTCTGCATCAGTTTATCAGCAATATTATCATTTATTATTTTCAGTAGATCATTTAGAAAGCACCAGTTTAGCTGTGGGTCCAGTCAGGCCGCAGTCATATGAGGACACGGTGAACTTTTGTTTGCTTGGACCTACACTCTCACAAATCTGCACAACTCATGTACACAATTGGTTAGATTCCCAGGAAACCTGAGCGGAGACATCTGGAATCAGTCTGGGAACGGGCTTGTTGTTCTTAGCCATAGAAGGAGATTGGGGAATTTTATTGACGTCACAATGACTATAAAGCTTTCTGTCTTTGTGCAGACGAAGAAGAAGTCCGGCTCTTCCCACACTGTACTACTGTGTGTTTTTAATAAAATAATTTATTGACCCACTATGGACTTTCAGTCGTATGTCTCTTCCTCAAAATTCAAACCACGACAAACTCTCACAACATCATATCCTGATCCTGGGTTAGTGTCTCGGTCTCAGATCACAACATCAGCACAGGCTTGGCTTGGGTGAGGTATTGAGTGGTTCTTGTCCATGACAGCTGCAGGTACAGTGCCATCAGCCATGCTGCACCACATGTCTGCCCAGGAACATTAGTGTGGCTGAGTCTCATGTAAACATTGTGCTAAAGTGGTGGGGAAGTGGCTGCAAGCTGGCTGCACTGTGTCCAATACTCTCAGTATGATATCCACAAACCTCTGAGTGTCACAGAGTGGGCCTGTGCTCAGCTCACTGTGCCCCATTCAATTCTACTTGCATAGTTTTACAAGTAAAATTAAAAGTTGCTCAATGATAAGTTATTGTAGTAACAACTAAGTCCATGGTCATTATTTGTTAATAGTAGCTTAAAGCTTCTGCACCAATCATGGAGCAGCAGGTTTAGAGCATGTGGATCTACAAAAGTAAGTCCCAGTAAGATGGGCTGAGCCTTACATACTAGAAGAAACATGTCATTCCCAGCAGATGAAGCGCCCTTTAAAGCAGGATCTCACTTTAAACCTAAAGAACTTGCTATGAGCATGCAGTGCATTCATGGTTATTATTCATACGATTGTGGGGAGCTAATAAAGTGCAACTATCACATTACATTTTATTATTAAATTGTTGTTAACAATCCCTTCACTTCTGCTTATCTAATTGATGGTTGCAGGATGGCTGACAGCTTCCATTAGGCAGGAGGTAATGTCCATTCTGGCCACAGTGCAACCCACAATGTGTAACTGACACTATTATATTGCATTATGTCACATTGTTACATCTTTTTAATAAATGATGACAGTCAGCTGAATTTGCTGCCCCCTTGGTGGAGGACATCAGGATCTGCTGCTCCATCACAAACACCACAGAAGAAGAACAACACTGGATCAGATTATCTGGACGTGTTTGACAGGGACAGTGTTCATGTTCATGGACATCAGGACAAAAACAGACGATGGAAACCTGCCAGATTTGAGCTAAACTGCTCGTTTCCATGTGTAGTCCCTGGGAGGTCACATGACCAACAAAGACACACAAGCTGTGTCCCAAAACGTCGGCTGCATCCTCCGGAGGCCGCATTTGAAGGCCGATGACGTCACAGCCAGGCGACGAAGGCTGTCCCGATTCCTCGACTCCTTCAAATGCGTCCTTCATTCCCCCGAGTTTGAAGGATGGGTCGGGTGTGTCCTTCGTGGCCCACCATATCCCAGAATTCATAGCGCGGCCCAGCCAAATTTTAGCTGCCAACAATGGCGGCCGCTACTAAGTTTTAAAATTAGTCTTATTAATCTTTCTGGGCCACAAAATAAACTTTTAACATATATTAAGGGGAGAAAGTAGCTGTGTAAACTTCAAATATCTGCTGGGTTTATCAAGACATTGCATATTTGCAAAAGTTCGCCGACGTTTTCGGAGACGTCTGTTACCCACCCGCTCGATAGCAAGCCGGGGGGTTCAATGATCACTCCAGCCGGCGAGAGCAGCGGACTCCCGGCTTCATCGTTTTCAGACCCCGCTCTTTGGCTACTCAGGTTAAACATGATATAAGTCAGAGGGCCCGGTGGCGCCAGTGTCCGGCAGCCTCTGTCAGTGCGCCCCAGGGCGGCTGTGGCTACACTGTAGCTGCCATCACCAGTGTGTGGATGTGTGTGTGGATGGGTGGATGACTGCATGTGTGAAGCGCTTTGGGGTCCTTAGGACCAAGTAAAGCGCTGTACAGGCCATTTACCATAAGTCACTCGGATAACTTAAAAATGTAATTGTTTGCCTTTTTTCTGTGTTTCATTTGTTCCGGAGTAAATCGGTTTGGCTGAGATCAAAGTTATTAGATTATTAGATTAAATGCAACTTTATTAATCCATCGGTGGGTTCCTCCGGGGTTTTCACACAGCTGAATAAACGTCAAACAGAAAACTGATTAAACAGAAGTGTGAGATGGTCGAGAGTTTACGCCAGTGTCCTGTAATATTTTAGATAGCAAGGAGCAGATGGCGAGTTTATTAAACTCCACCCACACAGCGGTGACACAGATCTGAAGGCTGGACCGTCCCATTTCACAGCCTGGTACTTCTGGCCTTCTCGGTCTTTGCAGGACCCGGCCCCACTCCCCTTTGTTGGAGCCTTCAAAGTGGAACATGTGGACTGTTCCTTTATTACTACCACTGAAGGCCGCGCCCCTCTGCTCTGATCATGTGGTTTGTAGGACGCTCCTCTTCCTCAGAGGATCCACCTGTGCTTCCTCTCCTCTCTCCTCCACCTGTTACAGTGAGGGAACGTCCTCCATGATGGAGGAGCTGCTGGAAAGTGCTGAGAGCTTCCTCCAGAGTGAGACCTCTGTCACAGTTCAGAGGATCTATGAACTGATCGATTAGCCATCAGAGGAGTCGGATCAATGGAGCTGCTTCTGTTCCTGATGTCCCTGTTTGATCCTGGACCTGAACTCTCCCTGCAGAGGAGACGCACACCTGCACTGTACTTGGTGACTTTAAATATGTTTTGCACATGGACTTAGCTACGATTGAGCATGCTATATCTGATGTGTTTTCTAAATATATTTTTAGATTTAAGCCTTACTCTCAGACAATTAACACCACTGAAGCTGAAACTGAGGCAATAAATGGCTCCTTTCGATGCAGAGGAGCAGCTGCTCTACTCTGACCACCTGCTCCTCCCCTTATATCTAAGGCAGAGGCCAGCCAACCTCTGCAGAATGCTGATTGACCCCTTTTACGGTGCTTTGGGTATCTGACTATGATGCCTCCTGGGTGTCCAGAGGGTTTTGGGGCATGAGGAGGCCCCAGGGAGGAAGCAGGATTTGCTGGAGTCAAGTCAAGTGTAGCTTTAGTTCTGTCTTCATGTTTTTTCTTGTTCCAGTCATTTCTCTACTAACTCTTGTCACTGTGTCCTGTATCTAGTCCGTGCTTCTGTGCTCCTGCTTTTGTTTTTCCTTCGTTTCTTGAGTTTAGTTTAGTTTCTAGTTTTTCTGTTAATTTCCTATGGAAGTATTTCTAGCGAATGAAGCTACGCTTTAAGTTTCCATCTGTGAGCCCTTCATTTGGGTCCTTCCTGCATGTCACACAGCACATCATGACAAACTCAAAGAAACACTCAGTTTTCATCAGTCAGATTCTGCTGTGTCCTAATCTTACAGTTTTGATAATGGTCTATCTGTGAACTCACACCACTGACATGTTTGCTGTTTTGTCTCCCTGCTTCCATTTAGGCTAGAATTTACTAGCATAGCAGCTCTTTTCTGGTGCGTCACAAGTTGCCAACACTACCCATTTATAATTGAAGCCAGAGCAGGTTAAATTCATGCTATATGTTACCATGGTAATTTACTGTTAAGTAAACCAACACACACATCTACACACACCGACTCAGAATGAAGAGAAACACACATATGAACACATCTGCTCTCGTTGATTGAGAGAGAAATGACACACACACGCACACAAGTCGAAATGCTGATTCAATTCACTGAGACGTGATCCACACACACACACATGCACACGCTTGTGCAATGAAGAGTGATACACACACACTAGGGTTGCCAACTCCCTGAAAAATAAATAAGGGACACCTCGTGGCCAGGGCCGGGCAACCCAGTTCACCCTTCCCAGTGTGGTGAATTTTCTAGCTCTTTTTTTGTGTGTGAAATTATTTTTTTTAACCCTTTGACTTGAATTTGATTTAAGCAGATGCATATTCTTTGTGATATGACCATATGGGAAACAAATGATCATTTAGCCATTTATTTTTAGCTCAAAATGACAACATTAACACATAAAACAGGTCTCTTTCTTAAACAGAAGCCTGTCATGCTTAACTTTTGAGAATATAAGTAAATCTTTCTTTAAAAGAACTCTGTCCTGCTTAACTTAAAATAATAGAAAGAAAGAACTTTATTGGTCCCCGTGGGGAAAATTCCTCTCTGCATTTAACCCATTCACTCAGTGAAGCAGTGGGCAGCCATTGGGCGCCCGGGGAGCAGTGTGTAGGGACGGTACCTTGCTCAGGGGTACCTCAGGGTAGCTGTTCAGGGGAATCGAACCCCCGACCTTCCGATCATGGGGCCACCACTCTACCTACTGAGCTATCCCTGCCCTGTAAACAATAGAAAGAATAGAAAGAAAAATATTCTTGTAACAGTGCACATTTAGGGCATTTAGTACAATTGGCTTCAGCTGAGGTATTATTTCAGCTTTTCTAAAGCTAATCAGCTGCTCCTGTTTGTAAACCCGCTTGTTCCCATGATTACGCATCATAACTCATCATCATTATTCATCTATGTATTACTTTTATGTATTAGTCATCTATTTGTTGTAATCATCTATCCTTGCAGTTGTTTATTACACAAAATAAGTTATATTATCACACTTCTGGCCACATAGCGCTGATATTCACTGCACATGCCCATATTAACTTTTTCCAGCCAGGTGTTTTCCTTTTCCCATTCTTCCCTTTCTCTGAGGGGAACAAACATTGCTGCTCTAATGCTGGGCTCACACTGTGCGGTTTTAGGCCCATTTTGAGCCGATTTTTGAGTGATCGGACCGATTTTGGCCTTCATCGTGCGTCGTGTAGTATACGTGGGGTAACGAGAAGTGATTAACACCTCACGACCAGCTCCCGATCATCAATCGCTCGTGAGCCGCTCACACTGCTCGCGCGCAAACACGTAAACGCCGTGAAAAAGACGGAGCAGCTCGGCTGTGCAGCCTGTGATCTGGACACAAGCGATGGAGGCACAACTTGTAGAACTTTGAAAAGCTCATCCGAGGCTTTTCGATGTGGCCTCACAAAATTATCACGACCACAACAACCGTGAAAATAGTTGGATCTACACTGCTGCTCAATCACAGCTGCCTGATCATGTTTTTCAACAGCAATTTAGCAAAGCTGATGGTGGTGGTGTGTCTGTGTGAGCGAGCGACAGATTTCCTGTTATAACCTTCATTTTATGGAGGCACAGTGTGCGCACTCAGGTCGCATCAGAGCATCGGGCCGTATAGTGTGAGACCTGCATCGTGACCTACCAACTTCTAACCCCTGCGAGTCAATCGTGCAGTTTGAAAATCGCACAGTGTCTTCCCAGCTTTAGGTGCACTGTCGTCCGAGACTTGCACCGCAGTGTCAGCGTTTGTTTCCCTGTTGGCCATGCTTGTTGTTGTGGTCATCTGTTGTCTTCCGGTATTTTCTCCGTAAGCGACCTTTCCTCGACCAATGAGATGAGCGGTAATCTGACTTGTCATACTCGAATTGTCATAAGTGTGCTGTCAGCTCATTGGTCACAAAGCAGGAGAGGGGCTGGGATTTATGTTTTCAAACAAAGCGTTAATTCCATTAACATTTATAGACTACTTTTGATTCTCACTGTATTACGGGACAAAGTGCGTCCCTTATTAGCTCAATACGGGACGTGTATTTTTGTTTCTAAATACGGGACGATTCCGTATTTTAAGGGACGGTTGGCAACCCTAACACACACACACATGCACACGCTTGTGCAATGAAGAATGCTTTACTAACAGATGCTTATGCTGACACACAAAATGCTGCACACAAACATCCAAACACAGCATCTGTTCCAACAACAAGAAGCCATTGATTGTTTATTGGTTAAATGCGTTTCATGTCACCCAGAGGGCATTTGTGCAGATTTAGGGGACAGGGTCTAAAGCAGTTTGGTTATGAAAACAACGTCTGTGCGTGACGTCTGTTTGTGGCTCAAGGCCTCGACTGAACTGTTTGCTGTGCTTCACACGGCCTGATAAGGAGCAGTGGCGCAGAGTGAAAATTATGAATTAACGGTGTGAGTCTTATTTCGGAGCGCCACATTGTTGTGATTGAGATTTAATTGTGTCAAGAGATTTATTCTAAAGACACTTCTTCAGCTGAGAATATAAAGGTAGAAACACACAGACGCTGCAGCTTTTACTTGCAAGGGCATGATCACAGATGCTCCCACCAGAGTGGGGCCTGTGATGTGCGCTCTGTTCCTGCACTTGTCTTTATTTGTATTCAAACGTAATACAACAGTGAATACATCTATTCATAGGCAGAGGGATGTTAGTGTGTAGGGAGTGTGTGTGTGGTTCTCTTCTTGTTAGTGCAGATCAAAGTGTCCAGCTCTCCTCTTCCTGGCAGGAGTGAAATAATCACAGCTGGTTCAGCTATTATCGCTGTGAGGAAGAATTTAAAATCTAAGTCATCAAAAGGTCATCATGCAGTATTCTGTCACATGCAAACTTATATCACTCAAAGCTTATACTGACTACTAAGTACAATTTTATATTGACAAACTGAAGGAGGAACACACTGAGAAAAAAAGGGAACAAAAAAGGGCAGCTCTTGGATTTACGTGAGCATCTCGCGTGTGTTTAACACGATTGCCTCAGGCTTTAAAGATTGCTGTTCTGTATGTTCATGTTCTGTTCTTCTGTAAACTTCATCTGTTTGTATGTTGTATACTTATTGTGTTTCAATAAAGTTCGATTTAAAAAAAGGTACGTTCTAAACGAAGCTTCAGACGTCACTGATCACGTGACTCTGGCCAAACGAATCAAGCCTCGACACGGTGCTTCTGAAGCAGCGCGTTGATCTTTCTGACACACGCACCGGAGCGTCAGCTTCAAGCGGACCATCACTACGTCTCACATCTAAAGGTGTCAAGGTAACTTTGAACTGAGTTCAGTCAATCTGGAGTTTTTCCAAGTTTTCTGTTGCTCTCTGTGAGAGAAGAGCGTTAAAGGCGGGGCTCTCCAGAGTCCAGCAAAACAGGAAACCACAGCTGGGTGTGTGTAAGTGTGCAAACCAATAGAATGCATCGTGGTGGGGGGGCATCACGGGCAAGAAAAAAAATAAAAGAATCGGTCGTACCCATGCTTCCCCGACGTCATGCCAGCGCATATTGGGAAATTCGTAGGCACCGATCGGTTTTCTATCAGCCATTTGCTGGGAGTAAGGGCGCCCTCCGTTTGCGAGGTGCGCCTGCTGCTGGCGGCACAGGGAGGAGAGGGCGGGGCGGCGGGGAGTCTCTGGCTGGCTGGAGCGGCATCTAATAACCAACTCGCAAAACAAAATAAAAACAACAAACAGATATTATGATACAGACTTATAATCTGCACCCATGTTTTTTCTACATTCTATAAAGTGAGCGCGAGAGCCCTCGGTGCGCCTGCGCGCTGCTGAAGTCAAAATAAACTTTATTGTCATCTCCGCTACAGACAGTCCAGCATATGGAGAGACGAGACGACGAGGCTGCAGTTACAGCAGTGCAAGTAAACAAACAATAAATATAAGAAGAGTAAGAAAATAAATCTACACTTTAGGACTCGGGGTAAAGGATCAATAACATTTTAAATTTATAATTTACAGTTTGATGATTTAAAGCAGGCATGGGCGAACTACGGCCCGGGGGCCACGTGCGGCCCGTTAAACGTTTTGATCCGGCCCGCCAAACTTGAAAAAAATTTAATAAATTAACCTTGTTAATGTTTTATTTCCCCTGCAATTCTGATGTTTTCTCACTAGATGGCGCACTCTAGATATATTGGCTTTGTTGAGGTGAAGCGCACGCCTATTACTCCACGTTTGCACTTTACCCTGTGACCTACCGCCCCTCTATGAAGATGAGCGGACCCAAGAAAAGGAAAGTGGACAGAGAATGTCGAGTGTTCAAAAAGGAGTGGACAACTAAATATTTTTTCACTGAACACCGATCATCTGCTGTTTGCCTGATATGCCAAGAAACTGTGGCGGTTTTTAAAGAGTATAATATTAGCCGTCACTTTGCCACAAAGCACGCAAATTATGCTAGCAAGCTCTCAACAAAAGAACGGGAAGCTGCTGCTGAGAAGTTGGCAGCTAATTTGAAGGCACAGCAAAGTTTTTTTCACCGTCAAACTGCCATTCAAGAGTCAAGTACCAAGGCCAGTTTTATGCTTTCATTCAAAATAGCAAAGGCCAGCAAACCACTGTCAGAGGGCGAGTTTTTAAAAGAATGTATGGTAGAGACAGCAGGTATTTTGTGCCCGGAGACCAAAGACAAATTTGAGAAAATCAGTTTATCACGGCGGACAGTGACTCGCCGTGTAGAACTAATAGATGAAGATATCACCAGCATATTAAACAAAAAGGCAAAGTCATTCACTTTTTATTCTGTAGCACTGGATGAAAGCAATGATGTCAAAGACACTTCTCAGCTCCTCATTTTTATCCGAGGAATCAACGAAACCTTTGAAATAACGGAGGAGTTTTTGACAATGGAGTCTCTGAAAGGACAAACACGGGGAGAGGACTTGTTTGAACGAGTGTCTGCTGCCATTGAAAACATGAAGCTTCCCTGGAGTAAGCTTGTTAACGTCACCACAGATGGATCTCCGAATTTAACGGGGAAAAACTTTGGCCTGCTGAGGAGAATCCAGAATAAAGTGAAAGATGAAAACCCTGACCAGGATGTGATTTTCCTCCACTGCATCCTCCACCAGGAATCTCTATGTAAATCGGTGTTACAGCTGATACATGTTGTGAATCCTGTGGTGAAACTTGTCAACTTCATACGCGCACGGGGACTTCAGCACCGTCAGTTCATTGCGTTCCTGGAGGAAACTGATGCAGATCACCAGGACCTGCTTTATCACTCCCGTGTCCGCTGGTTGAGTTTGGGCAAAGTGTTTCAACGAGTGTGGGAGCTCAAAGAGGAGATTGGCGTGTTTTTGGAGCGGCAGGGGAAGACTGATGAATTTCCTGAGCTGAGCAACAAGAGCTGGATGTGTGACTTCGCGTTTGCTACGGACGTATTTTCACACTTGAATGAGCTCAACGTGAAACTGCAGGGGAAGGAGCAGCTTGTGCATGACATGCACACAAACGTGAAAGCCTTCAAATCCAAGCTGGCTTTATTCTCCAGGCAGATTTTGAACAAGTCATTCACTCATTTTCCTACACTAGCCACGCTGAAAGAGGCCGGAGCAAAAGTAAAGAAATACAGTGAGTCACTGGATGCACTGCACGGAGAATTCTGCCGTCGGTTTTTGGATTTCGATAAAATTGACAATCACTGGCCTTTCCTCTGTCACAAGACCCCGAAACAGCTCCAGAGGAGCTTCAGCTCGAACTCATCGACCTTCAGTCCGACCCTGCCTTAAAAGGGAAGTTCAGCTCTCTGAAACTAAATGACTTCTATGCTTCACTCAATGATGCCGCGTTTCCAAATCTAAGGCGAAAAGCGCAGATGATGTTGGCTTTGTTCGGCTCTACCTTCGTGTGTGAACAGACATTCAGCGTCATGAACATCAACAAAGCCAGCCACAGATCCAAGTTAACAGACCTACACCTCAGATCCATCCTGAGAATCGCCACAACAAAACTAACTTCAGACTTTGATGCGCTGGCTAAAAAAGGAGACCAACAACACTGCTCCCATTAAAATGTGTGTCTCTCCGTGATACGCACGTTGTTAAAATGAACAGTGCGCGCAGATCAAATATAACGCTTCACAGACTGAC
The DNA here is from genome assembly GCF_041146795.1 of Maylandia zebra. Lineage (NCBI taxonomy): Eukaryota > Metazoa > Chordata > Actinopteri > Cichliformes > Cichlidae > Maylandia > Maylandia zebra. The sequence continues at coordinate 4,063,908 of NW_027490041.1, forward strand.
TTGCTGCAACTGTTTCGTTCTTGCACTGGTCGTTGTTGACTTTTGGCACCGGAGAAACAAATTGAATAAAAGGAACAGAGTCAGGAGGAGAGTGATGTGATATCCTGAAGGATAACAGAACTTTCAGTGCTTTAAAATAAAATGTTCATTTATTTGATTTTCAGTGTTTAAAGGCTCATTTCGAAGTCAGAGATTTTATTGTAATGCTTTTCTTCATTTTCATTGGAAATTAAAGCACATGTTTTCTCCATATCCCAAGATGTGTATTTTTCCCCCAATGAGGTGATGTTTTCAAAGCATGCCCTCTATCTGCTCCTGTTCCGGCCCCTTTGTCAAATGTTAGAACTCAATGTGGCCCACGAATCAAAAAGTTTGCCCACCCCTGATTTAAAGTCTCACACAACCCGTCAAAAGGGGCGGGGCCGGCTGCTTCCAAGTAGAGCACATTTCATTTATAATGATGTAAATCCAAGCCCATCATGGATTCACGATCTGAATCCTGGGTTGTGTGAAATCCCAGAAATCAACCTTAGACAAAGTGAATCTGTGAACTAAGGTGTAGGTGTGTTAGGTTAATTGTGCTGATCCTCGGGTTGGGGGATTTGTGTTTGTACTGGAGCGCAAAATTCAAACCAATGGAAGATGGACAACAAAAGTTCAAAGCCATCAGGTGCTCAGGTTAGAAAAAAGAGAAAAGATGCAGGTAAGCAGACGTGTGATTGGATAATGGCAGCTCATCCTGAACCAATCAGACTAAACTCCAAACAATACATTATGTTACAGATTTTAATATTAATTAGTCATTGTTACTTGTTGATTTGTCCTTTTCTCATTGTGTGACGAATTATGACGACTGTTTGGTAGCTGTTATTGTCTCTCTCTCTCTTCATGTGTGTTTCTCTGGTGAAACAATAGTTTTGTGTTAATGTTAGGGCTGCACGATTTTGCATAAAATGAGAATCACGATGTTTTGGCTTAGAATTGAGATCATGATTCTCTCATAACAATAAATAAACATAAAACAACAAATGTCTCACGTTTTGTTGTTGCAGCAAAATGTTGTCCTGCTTGAAATTCCGTCTCCACCATTGCTCGACGCTGCGTGTACAGAGCAGGTAGTGCAACAATAGAAAAATAGTTGCGGGATGGCACTGTGTAGCGTTTGTCTAGGGTGTTGATCGTTTTCCTAAATCCCTCGTTTTGCACAGTGTTGATGGAGCCATATCTTTGGTCAGGTGATAAGTGATAGCCTCCGTAATGTCTTTGTGCCTGCGGGAGTTCGACGTGTATAGGGAAGCGCTGTATAAGGTTCCCGTTATTGATGTTTGGGTGGTTGACCGGGACGGATTTTCTCCTGTCACTTTCTCGTCATCCCTGACGTGCTCTCCGTTGTTTTTTCCCTGCTAATTTTAGCATCACACGGCACAGCTTCTGTATCACGTGGTATAAGGCTCCGCCCTTGTCATTTGTTGAGCAGGAAGAGTGATCGCTTGGTTTCATGCAGAGTACGTCCCGGATCAAAATGTGAAGTTTTACAAATCACCACTTCTTTACTTAATATCATTTCAGTCTCAGACAATCTCGTTTCTCTTACAGAGGTTGAATGCACCTTCTGCGGATGGCGGTACCACACAGTGTGCGTGGACTTCCCCTGCACAGAAGGCAACTACAAATGCTGTGAATGCTAAATAAACAGAAACAAATGATCCCTGTTGTCTTTGCTTGATGATTGGTTTGAGTCTTGACAATCCACATTGCTGGCGTTGCATCTTTCAATGCCAGCAATGGCAGGTATCAGTGCTCAAACCTTTTGTGTTTGTTTCCAACAAGTTGCCCACCTCGGAAACAAAAATGTGCTCTTTTACTTGTCAGATGAACATATGAGACACTTTGACTCTTCAGTGCAGTGTGGAGCCTAACAAAGATCTGTTTTGTGTCCCAGCTGATCAGCAGGAGGAGGAGAGTCTGACGGAGCAGCAGAAGAACATTTTCAGCTACTTGGACTCAGCTCAGCCACTACAGAGGAAACAATGAGCTCAACACAGAAGGTGACAGACAGAGCAGGACCATATGACCAAAGATATTTATCACCATATACATCTGAACATTTGCCATAACGATGTAGCTGACGATAGAATTGACACCAGACAAAATACTTTACAGCTGCACAACTTTATTAAAAAGCCATCAATGTATTTTCACTGAAACAAGCAGCTGTTGTTTATGTGCATTAAAGTTATATAAAAATGTAACAGTGCAAATGCAAATTCCTCGCTGACAGTTTAACCAAAAGGCGTTTCCAGTGGAAACTGGCCGACACATCCTGAGCATAACCATGTATAATATTTAGGGATGGGTATTGATAAGATTTTAACGATTCCGGTTCCATTTTCGATTCTGTTTAACGATTCGATTCTTTATCGATTCTCTTATCGATTTTTTTTTTTTTTTTTTTTTTTTTTTTTTTTAAAAAGGAGAACACTAAGGTCGATTAGCTTAGAACTTTGTTTTATATCTTCTCTTTGAACAAGATAGAAATTTAGGAGTAACATGGTCTTACAAACCCAACAGTGAGATCTTAAGAGATCCAGCCTATGGCTCTTCAATGGGGTGTCACAGGGTCCCCTGGAAAAAAAATTGTAAATGTAAAATAATAAAATAAATATTCTTCTGTAGCAATAACAAAGTTTAACATAAATTATTCTGTGGCAATTACACAAGAATATCCAGTAATGTCCCTGCCTACAATTAAACACATTCACTTACCAAAAATCGGGGGCATCTGCTGTGGCAAATGGGTGCAAGCCTTTGACCACAAACTTAGACACTGCTCGGTGACATTCGTCTATCCTGGCATGAAAGGAGACGCTACCGGTAGACTGCAGCGAGAACTGCCAGCGAGCACCAGCCAGACTCTGTCTCTCTCATCATGGTCACCTACATGTACAGTAATGGCAGGTCTTGTAATAAGGCAGATTGCGCTAACATAATATGCACTGTTAGTTGATTATTTACCTGCCGCATTAACGGTAGAGGACGTGCAAACGTTAGCGCTGCTGCTGGGTTGAGATTCACGAGTCCGGAGCAGAATTAAAAACGCGACATTCATTTAAGGTCATCGCGTGTTTTGTGAACAAATGCTTTTGCATATTCGTAGTGTTTCCTCCCTTAAATGAAATATCTACTTTGCAAGTTGCCCTGTTGTCATCGGTTCTCATAAAGTATAATCAAACTTTTGAGCGTTTGAGCCGCTTACGCGCCGTGTTTCCTGCCAGGTAAATGACGCTCCGCAACGTGGTGACGTCATTCGGGGCGACTGGAATCGATAAGGGAATCGTTTGAAAAATGGCAAACAATTCCAAAGAATTGAAACAGTGGGAACCGTTTCTCAACAAGAACCGGTTTCGATACCCATCCCTAATAATATCCACTAAACTTCAGAAGAGGTTATACAGTCGTGGCCAAAAGGTTTGAGAATTGCATAAATATTGGAACCTGGAGAAGTTGCTGCTTAAGTTTTTATAATAGCATTTTGCCTGCACTCCAGAATGTTATGAGGAGTGATCAGATGAACTGCATCGTCCTTCTTTGCCATGAAAACGAACTTAATCCCCAAAAAGCCTTACCACTGCATTTCATTGCTGTCATCAAAGGACCTGCTGAGACCATTTCAGTGATCGTCTTCTTAACTCAGGTGAGAATGTTGGCGAGCACGAGGCTGGAGATCATCATGGCTGTATCCCGATTCAGGTTCTGCAGCTTTAAAGTCCTCAAGGGCCGCGTACTCAAAGACCACTAAGGCCGAAGTGCGAGGCTCGTAGGCTCGTGAAATGGGACGTCTAGCCTCCGTCGCGCTGCCCAGGTTGCCTAGCAACCATGATACTAACAGCTGGAAACGTTTCATACAGCTTTGTTTGACAGAAATGAAGGAGAACATATTTAGTTCATTTGTTTCTACATGAGCTCTGTGTGATTTGATGAGTATCTGAGGCTGAGACCACAGGACTGTGAAACATGATTGTTGGGCTTCATTTCTGTGCTGAACAGTCGTTTAAGATTAGCTGTAAATAACAATTAGCTGATGTTGTTCATGAGACTAAAGTCATCTCACTGTGGTAATGTAAATATAATATGGCCAATATTATAGTTATTATATTAATCACTTCACTCACAGACAAGTATCTGTGACAGTGTGTATACAGATGTATCATATATAAGAGACAAATATTGTTCCTTCAGTATGTTGGTACTAAATTTGGCTCAATGCTTACATATATGTGTAAAAAGCAAATTTAGGAGCTGTGATAACTGTGTCTGATAGAATGAAGAGTCGACTGATATATGAAATATTCCTTTATTGGGTGAGAAAATCAGACCATGTCATAACTGCTGTAAGTCACACAGAATAGATATCAGAGCCTTAAACAGGCTGACTTCTGCTAAATGGGTCAAACTGGGCAGAAAGTCTACAAACACATAACATCCTTATAGAATATGATGTAACACTATAGATCAACTTACCTCAGAATATATTAAATTCAATTTTATTTATAGGGTTATAGGTTTTATGGAGATGCCATCCTTGTGTTTTAGTGGCAAATAAATTTTGCAGTCATCGGCATAACAATGAAATGAGATCCCATGCCTTCTAAGGATAGAACCCAGAGGCAATAGATACAGTGAAAAGAGCAGTGGCCCTAAAATTGAGCCCTGTGGGACGCCGCATGACAGAGGAGCAGAAGACGATTCGTAACCGAGAAGGCTGACAGAGAAATATTATTATTATTATTATTATTATTGATTGCTTATATTTGAACAATTGTGAAACCTCACTGTGGATGTAAGAGTGAAATTATGTGGATATCTTGAATCCACTTTATTGTGTAATATTTTATGTGAGTATTTGACGGAAGACGAGCAACATCTGTTGTGGAAGCTAACGGGGTTCCTTTAGAATAAACAAACATAGGATTTATTATCACTGAATAATTCTGTATAAATCTATACAAATTATAGAAATATGTAATAGGAAACAACAAAATGATCTAAATTATAAAATAGTGTGTGTGTGTGTGTGTGTGTGTGTGTGTGTGTGTGTGTGTGTGTACAATCAGGAGGGATGGACATGATTTTAGTGTTTGAACGGTCATGAATTATCTTTAACAGCAGGTTGGATGTAATGTGTTAGAACTACCAGCAGGTGGGGATAAGAGACCTTTAAGGTGTTTGGTGCCACGCTCCACCTTCAGGTTTAAAACTAGTGTTAATGGAGTTTGAAGGTTGAGTTTGTTCCACGACTGCATTTCACTCACTGCCTCTGTTTGTATCTCTGTCACTGCAGGACCAACATGGAGCCAGAAGTCAGCGCTCTCAGGAGGCCGACAAACCTCACAGAAGAAAGGGAGAGAAAAAACACACCTGTGACGAGTGTGGGAAGGGTTTTACTGTGAGGGCTAAACTAAAACGGCATCAGGTCATCCACACTGGAGAGAGACCGTTCAGCTGTGACTTGTGTGGAAAGTCTTTTTCCTGGAAGCTTTCCCTAAAAACACACCAACTCATCCACAGTGGAGTTAAAACGTACAGCTGTGATCAGTGTGGCAGAGCTTTTACTCACAGTAGCAACTTACAGAGTCATCTAGTTACCCACTCTGGAATTAAGGCGTACAGCTGTGATCAGTGTGGCAGAGCTTTTACTCAAAGTAGCCACTTACAGAAGCATCTAGTTACCCACTCTGGAATTAAGGCATACAGCTGTGACGAGTGTGGGATGGAGTTTACTCTGAAGGCTTCACTAAAACAGCATCAGGTCATCCACACTGGAGAGAGACCGTTCAGCTGTGACTTGTGTGGAAAGTCTTTTTCTTTCAAGGTTTCCCTAAAAAGACACCAACTCATCCACAGTGGAGTTAAAGCGTACAGCTGTGATCAGTGTGGCAGAGCTTTTACTCACAGTAGCCACTTACAGAAGCATCTAGTTACCCACTCTGGAATTAAGCCATACAGCTGTGACATCTGTGGAAAAACTTTCAGCCAGAGAGAGAGCCGAAATACACACCTACGCATTCACACCAGACATGATGTGTACTGCTGTGAACAGTGTGGCAAACAGTTTACAACAGACGCACACTTACAACAACACATGTTTACCCACACTGAGGAGAGACCTTATCAATGTGACCTGTGTGAGAAGACTTTTAAAGCTCCACATCACCTGAGACAACACCAACAGATCCACACCAGAAAGAGACTCTACAAGTGCAGCTACTGTGAGGTATGTATTTATATTGTTATCTTGTCATTTTAGCCTGACTGTTTGGAACAACTCTGCTCATTAAACTGTGTTAGCATGTTAGCAATTCTACTGCATGGAAAAGCAGCTCTGAGTGATTATTCAGATTTTCCTTTCAGTTATGATTTTAGTATTACTGTAGTATTATGGTGGTAGTATTGTAGTTATTGCAGCCCAGTAAACTGAGTGTGTTAACTGAAACAGTCAAATGTAGTTGGACGTCTGCAGAGATGCTCTTTATTTCAGGCGACGTTCAGGATACAAATGTTGAAGGACTGACTTACACTGTCTTTGTGTCTTTGTTTAGAAGCAGAGTGACACAGATGGATCCAGTTCTCAACCCTGTCATCACCGTGGTGGTGGGAAAGACTTTCATTGTGACCTCTGTGGAAAAACTTTCAGTTGGCAAAAGACCCTAAAAGTACATCAACGTAGACACACTGGAGACAAACTGAAATACTGCAAAGAATGTGGGAGAAGCTTCACCACATCACATCACTTAAAACAACATGAACTGATTCACAGTGGGGTTAAAAAGCACCTCTGTGATCAGTGTGGGTCATCCTTCACCACTGCAGGTCAGCTTAAATCACACAAACGAGTCCACACAGGAGAGAAACCACACAAGTGCAGACACTGTGAGAGAAGCTTCTCACATTCAGGTCACCGTAACATTCATGAACGTGCACACATGGAAGGAAACTACAGCTGTGACCAGTGTGACAAGAGCTTCAGGAATCTCAGTTCATACTCTGCACACAAACGATCCCACGTTACTAATAAACTGTTTCACTGTTACCAATGTGCCCAAACATTCACCTCATTGTCTGCTCTGTGCAAACATCAGCGCAATCACTCAGGGCTGAAATCACTCCCATCACTGGATCACAGTGAATCTGAAGACACAGAAAGATCCTCTGGTTTCTGTGTCAGACTCAAAAAGCTTGAGATCAGGCTCCACAGAGTTCAGATAGAATCATTTAAACTTGTGTTGAACTGAACTGGTTGCTGGGCTGAACTTCTACATAATACAGATCTACATGGGATCTTCTTTTCTTTTTACTGAGTCAGTTTTGTCCTTTTTTCTCTGTCCTGATTTTGCTCGTCTGTAAATGATTGAAACTCAGTCAAATAGTTCATTGTTCTAACCTTTAAAACTCTGACATGTTTTAGCACACAAGGCTTCATCAGGGAGTTCACTCATGATTGGACCATGAGAACAAAGGTTTTTAGTTCTTTCAAAGAGTCTTGGAGATGTTTGATGTCTCTGTTTTTCTGAAACCACCTGAAAGAGAAACTATTTTTCTTGCTTTATGTAGTGTGGAAGTTTTTAATGTTTCTTCATCTGTGATGTTCTTGAATGTGTTCACGTGAAGATGGTACAAATAAACTGTCCTTTCAGCTTTAGCTCCTAATTTATTCATTATTTATGGATGTAGCACAGCAGCCGTCTCTTGATTAACACATGGAGGGCTCAGGATCTGATGGTGTCGTCTCCCTAATTTGCCCACTCAGTAAATCTCACTCATGGCCAAGAAATTGAAATAAACCTTGTTTCCCTGCTGGATAGTGATCCACTGTAACTCTGCTCTACTCTAAATACGGTATATGTGTGAACTTCTGTAAGAATGTGTGTGTGTGTGTGTGTGTGTCAGACCTCCTGCTGACCAAAGGGTCATAAACCCAGGAAGCTTACATCAAAAGAAACAGATCTTTCAGAGAGGATGTATCTACAATAAAACCTCCCCCAGCACGGAGTGGTTGGAGAGGTGGTCAGGATCAAAGGAATGTGTCATGGTCCCTGTGCCCCGCTGGTCAATCCTCTATTGGGCAATATGTTTGTGGTTTGTTTGCTCTCTCGCTCTCGCCCTCTCTCTCTCTCTCGCCACGGCGATGCTCACTGCGGGCTCCCGCTGCTGGCCCACACACCTGCTCATCACCACACCGGCCGCTGATCCCAGCTGATTACTGCACTACTTAGATGGCGAGTCTGCACTAGTCTTCGCTGGATCGTTGAGTTATCAGCGTCAGTCGCTCAGTAGATTATAATAAGGATCTGTGAGTTCGTTCCGTCTGTTCGCCTCTAACCATTATCTCTGTGTACAGATCTAACCCGGACCCTTTCCCTGCCTGCCTGTCATCCCCGTGGACGGGTGCGTGGATGGTGTCTCCCCAGTGTGGGGAGCGAAGAGAGAGAGCCTTTGGAGGACGTCAGATTCCCGTCTCTTCCCTCACATACCCCGGAACCCTGGACCCCCCTCCCCTCCCTCCAGCACTTTGTAAATAGCATCACCTGGTGTCGTTGTGTAAATAAAATCTGTAAATCCTGTAAGGAGTCCCGGTCTGCGCCTGAGTCCGTTAACTGAAACCCGACAGAACGATCCAGCCATCATGGACTCAGCGGGTCGGGACCCAGCTGCTCAGGACCCTGTCGCTCAGGCACTCATCGCTCAGGGAGCTGCTCTGGCTCGACATGAGCAAATGCTCGAGCGGCTCCACCACGAAATGGCGGCGCTTACGCAGGCGGTCGCTCGCTTAACACCTCTGGAGAGCGATCCCCGGCCGGCGGCTCCCGCCCCCCAGGAGCCTGCGCCTGCCGCTGCGAGCGCACCTCCGGCACCTCTGCCACCCTCGGACGGACCCCTGCCCACGCCGGAACCTTTTACGGGTGAGTCGGACAAGTGTGCTGGTTTTCTGGCTCAATGTACTCTTGTGTTCCGTTAGCAGCGGCGCTTCCATAACAACGACGGTGCCAAAATAACCTTTTTTGTCCAGTTGCTGCGGGACCGGGCTTTAAAGTGGGCTCAGGTCGTGCTTAGCTCGGATCCCGGGATTGCCTATGCCGATTTCCTGTCTAAATTCCAGACTGTGTTCAATAAAGGCTCAGGCGCTGAAGTCGCCGCGCTTCGTCTGCTGAACTACAAACAAGGGAAGCGGAGCATGTCTGACTATTCTATTGATTTTTGGATTTTGGCTGAAGAGACAGGCTGGGGCCCGGAGGCCTTACGAGGTGCACTGCTCAACAATGTTCGTGAAGAGGTGAAAGATGAACTCGTTATGCGAGATCTCCCCGACTCTCTTACCGAGTTAATGGCTTTATGTATTAAGGTGGATGACCGGCTGCGAGCTCGTCGTCTGCCGCGGCACTACATTTCCCAGGAGGCCACGGGGCAGTGGAGGGCTGGCTCCACCTCGGAGCCCAGCTCTTCCCGGCAGGCAGAGAGTGCAGACGGAGGAGAGCAACCCATGCAGCTGGGCGGCTCCCATCTCACCGCGGCGGAGCGCCAGCGCAGGATTACAGCCGGTGAGTGCCTCTATTGTGGTCACAGGGGACATGTTGTGGCTACCTGCCCTTCGCGGGCAAAAGGGCGCGCCCGCCAGTGATGGTAGGAGTACTGGTGGGCGAGCTGAGCCAGGAAGAAGCTCCTCCCCGTTTAACACTACCGGCCACGCTTTCCATTCACTCTAAGAGCCGCTCCCTATCGGTGTTAATCGACTCTGGGGCGGAACAAAACTTTATTGACTGTCAGTTAGCCCGGCAACTTGGGTTACTATTGGAGCCCCTGCCTCATGCATTACGTGTTACGGCGTTGTCAGGTCAACGCCTTCCAGATATCACTCTGGTGACGGAGCCTGTCGAGCTCACCCTCTCTGGCAATCATTCTGAAGAAATCTGTTTTTTGGTGTTTAAAGCAACTCGCACTCCGCTAGTTCTCGGCCATCCTTGGCTACAACAGCACAACCCTCACATAGATTGGCTAAGGGGGCATGTCACTGGGTGGGGGGAGGACTGCCACATGACCTGCCTTAAAGCTGCTTCGCCTCCAAGCACTGAAACGCCCTCTCCTGGGGAATTGAAATCAGCTGATTTAACTAATGTGCCCTCTGTTTATCACGACCTAGCTGAGGTGTTTCAAAAGGCCCGCGCCCAGTCACTTCCTCCGCATAGGCCCTATGACTGTGCTATCGAACTGCTCCCGGGAGCTCCTTTACCCACCAGTCGGCTATATAGCATCTCACTTCCAGAACGAGACGCTATGGACAAGTACATCACGGAATCCCTGGCTGCCGGCCTCATTCGGGCCTCCACTTCTCCAGTCGCGGCAGGCTTCTTCTTTGTCGAAAAGAAGGATAAAACCCTCCGGCCATGCATTAAACATCGCGGATTAAACAACATCACAGTAAAAAATAAATACCCTCTGCCGCTCCTCAGTTCGGCCTTCGAGCTCCTCCAGGGGGCTACTGTTTTCACCAAACTGGACTTGCGAAACGCATACCATCTGGTTCGCATCCGTGAGGGCGATGAGTGGAAAACCGCCTTCAACACCCACCTCGGCCACTTCGAGTACCTTGTCATGCCCTTTGGTCTCACTAACGCCCCTGCAGTGTTCCAAGCCCTGGTGAATGACGTGCTCAGAGACTTCATTAACCGTTTTGTTTTTGTCTATCTAGATGACATCCTGATCTTTTCCAGAAACCAATCCGAGCACGAGACCCATGTCAGACAGGTCCTGCAACGACTCCTCGAGAACCGATTGTTCGTCAAAGGAGAAAAGTGTGAGTTCCACGTTCCCACCGTTGCATTCCTGGGGTACATAATCGACCAAGGAAACCTCCGCCCGGACCCTGTGAAGGTAAAAGCCGTTATTGAGTGGCCGGAACCTCCTAATAGGCACCAACTGCAACGTTTCCTTGGGTTTGCCAACTTTTACTGAATGGAATCAAACAAAAACTCCCAAACAGCTGAAACACTTTGCTTTATTCTCTTTTTTAACAAATACGTTGAAGTCCATCCACAACAACACAGCTGAGATCTCCTTTGTAATCAAGTGTTTCCATCCTTTGTACAGATCTGCATACAAAACAATCATTTACGTCCCACAGAAGTCTAGTTACACGTAACTATACAAGAACTGGTGAATGACAGAAACATAAGAAAGAAAGTGTACTTTATTGGTCCCCGTGGGGAAAATCGCTCTCTGCATTTAACCCATTCACTCAGTGAAGCAGTGGGCAGCCATTGGGCGCCCGGGGAGCAGTGTGTAGGGACGGTACCTTGCTCAGGGGTACCTCAGGGTAGCTGTTCAGGGGAATCGAACCCCCGACCTTCCGATCATGGGGCCACCACTCTACCTACTGAGCTATCCCTGCCCCCATAAGACACATGATCACAGGTGATAACAAAAAGCGAAAGAATTCATGTGTTAGTGATGTTTTTCAGCCCTGATGGCTCATGTTGGAGAAACAAGCTGAGGTACGTGGAAAGTTCACACACACAAGTGGGCGTGAGCGCACACACAGAGAGAAACACAACTGAAGCATCTGTTTGCTGTTTCTGCTTTCATCATCTCTGTGACAGCAGCAAAGATTGTGTATCAGTATCATCAAAGCCACTTCAATAACCAGTGTTTAAAGCTCTCTAGCAGATGGACTTCAGTGGCAGCAGCCTCTGTCTGCTGTGTACAGAAGGTTCTCTGATGAAGCACACAGCAGATGCTGCACTACAACAGCAGCAGCAGCTCAGCTTCAGTTTGCTTCGACGCCCTTTTTGACCTGTGAAACAGCAGAAAATGAAACATTTCAACACCCGTTTGTTAGCGTGAGCTATTCTGCTGTTTTTCATCATTTCACAGGTGAAATAAAATCACATTTACTTCCTGTAGGAGTGATCGTGTCCAGCCTGACTGAGACCATGTGCTTCATCCTGCACAGGTAATAAACCTCTGACATGAAGGGCTGTCAAGTAGTTTTAGACAAATGGGGGTAAAAGAGACGTTAAAAGCTTAAAGAGAAACTACATTTTCTAAGAACTGTCTGACGTTCACCTCTCACTCTCAGAAAGTATACAGACTTTCTTTGATTCACTAGTGAGATAAAATGCATTTCTTGGACAACATGACTTTGATATATTTGTTTTCCAGGAGCAAAGGTCTGTTTAAACTGGCGAGCGATGCAGGCAGGAGGACTCTTTACACTGTGACTGACTAATCAATCTCTTCATCATCGAGTTGTTCCTGCATTAATACACATACTGAAGTAACTGCCATGAGAAAGGTGAACTGAAGCTTTGATGCTAAAGCTAAGAACCTTTTGTTCACACTGGCAAGTGTTCAATGTTACCATTTGTGCCAGTTTATTAATAAAGTACTTTTAAAAACAGCAGCAGGGCTGAGAAAAGTGCAATAAAACCAAAAATCTATGAAACAGCAAATAATGAAATATTTTCATTTCAAGCCCTTTTTATTAACTCTTCTCCGGCCTTTAGGGCACATTTACTTGTCTTACACTCTTTCAGTTGATATGAGTGACCAATATCTAATTCATTAGCTCACTAGTGCTTTACTTATATTCAGTCTGCTGACTGAGATCAGGTGACATTAAAAAAATCGCTAGTGAATGAAATGTGAAAACAAAAATCATTGTGATCAAAGCTCTCTTGTTTGCTCTGAGGCACTAAAGCTGCACAGGTAATAAGCTTCTTGGCTTTAAGTGAGGATTTCCATTCGTTTGCAAGCAAATGAAGAAACAAAAGTTTGTACGGAGTTTAGCGCCCTGTTGTCCTCATGTGTGGACGTCACATTTTGGGATGTTTAGACCAAAATACAAAGTTTTGCTCCACAAGGACCTGATTTGCACTTACGAGGTCATTATCCTGCCTCTGTTCTATCGACATTTAAAGCGAATATCCTCATATGTGGATCTCATTTCTCTCAGAAACAAAGTTCTGGTAATTCTTTGTTTGTACATGAATCAGGTCCCAAACAGCCCAAATAGCAAAGAGACTTTAAAAATGCATGAAAGAGTTCAGGTCTTAGGAGGTTAAAGCTCTAAAAGAGAAACTCCAGTGAAACAAGTTGAGGTGACCACGTGTGTGTTGTTGTCACATGTTACTCTGCACGCCAGCAGGTGCCGACAGGTTAATCTGGCCCTGCTTTGTTTGTCCTTTTGGAGCAAAAAGCCTGTTTTTCTTGTGTTTTTAACTACATTTGATCATCACGTTGCTGATATCGTCTGATCTGCATCCCAACTGCTAAGTTTGTGTTATTTAGGTTGTTTCTTTGAATGTTTCTCTTGCTAACTGTCTGAGGTTCACCTCTCACAGAGTGAACATAATTCTGCCCTTGTAGGATTAAACTTTGTGGTTGCAAAACCGTCCATTTGTTTATCACAACTGACATGTTTCTGAATCCATCCCAGAGCCGAGGGTTTGTGTAAGTGGGTTTTTAGTGTGGGTTTTCGTGCTGGCAGGAGGCAAAAGGTGATTTCAGTGTCTACTATATAAAGAGGCAGCAGCTTCCAGATCTTCATCTGTGTTCTCCTCCATCATCATTTCACTCATCACATGGCTTCACATCTCAGCCTTCTGGGAGTGGTGCTGTGCTCCTCATGGTTTCTGCTTCTGAAATCCCACCTCAGGCAGACTTTGATTTACAGGCAGCAACAGTCATCCATAATGGTTCTTATTTTACCGCCCATCTAGTTTCATAACCACAGGTTGCAGGAAGGGGAGCTTCAGTACATGTTCACGTACTGTGTTGTGTGATATACTACAAGTGTTTGTCCCATAAGTATTTGGACAATGAACTCTGCTGTAGCTGTGTCTCTGTCCAAAGTAAAACAATCAGGATGTGTTGAAGTGCAGAATCAGAGTTTTAGTTCGAGGGATTTAACAAAAGAACTGCTTTAACTGCTTACTGGCTGCGTTCAGCTGTTACTCACAGGGCACCACAGTGGGTGACTGTTCATGTGTGATTGGACACATTTTTAGGCCTGATGCCATTTCTGACACAACCCCAAAGAGATGCTTTGTCTCCTCCTGAGATTCAGCCGCTGAGCTTCCACTTGGTAGGCAAATGTGTAAAGAACTATATTCAGGGGCGTTTTTAGCCCGTTTTGGGGGGTGCTTCACAAAATGGATCAAAGCACCCCAAAAGATTTCTTACTTTTTTGACAATATTTGGTGTTTGTGTGATACACTACAAAAAATATAGAAAGTATACAGTACTTGGTTGAGATCTTTTAACAACAGAAGTATAGATAACCCCCCTCCCAGAATGGTTTGTTCCAGCTCTCCCCTGCTCTGGCTCTGGTGCCCTTTGTGCCAGAGAGATGGTGGCTGAGACGCAGCAGAGCGGACGTGGAAATGCCTGGCTTAAAACAGGACATGTTAGCTGCATTTAACCTTCAGTTACTCTTTATATAGTTGGTAGGAGTCAGACCATGTTTCTGTTTACCTGAAAAACATTACACCAGGTAACCTGCTGGGTTAAAAACGTGTTTTCTGACGATGTTTGTCCGTAGCTGCTGTTGTTACCACTGTCCTGTTAGAAAAGGAAGGAATGAGAGAAGCTGCTCATTTTGTCATATGTGCCGATATTAAACCCAAGGTACTTACCAGCTAACTGACTGGATTCCCATTAACCTTATAACTCCTGTTGTGTGTGTGTGTGTGTGTCAGTCAGGTTCATAAAGGATATAGGGACGTTTTTTCAAAAAAAGCAGCAACATTCAGGTAAAAATGAAAGAACAAATGATCCGTCAATAAAGGATAATGTTGGATCAGTGTTTCAGTATTTATGTCTTTTATTTGATGTTCATGTGTTTGGTTATTTGCCTTTTGGTTGAAAGTACACTGAGGGAGGACTTTTTTATTAGTGGTTTCAATAGTATTTTTTCATATTAATATAATTTTTTCATCTAATACAATCTATTTGTGTAGCCACTAAGACTGGTGGACCTAAATCTTCTCCTCCAAGTCCGTTCACATACAAAAGGAAGGGGAGTGAGCGGGTCAGCGCTCAGGGCACAGAAACTAAACTGGCTTAAAACACCATTTATTTCCATAAAAAAACCACAGCCAGAGTCACAAATACAAGATAAAATTCCCCATATACAATAAAAATATTGTTGCAACCCACTAAAAACCCTGCGGGCAGAAATAACTATACACTATTAAAACAAGGCTAAAACATGTTTCCCATATGCTAAAATTACCCTCCCACAGTCCCATAATCCCACAGTCCAGCCACACATGGGCGAGTGGTCCTTATATGAAAGAGACAGGAGAGGAACTTCTCTTCCAGTATGGTAAAACTCGTCAGCAGCAGACCAGGGAGGAGGCTCCTATCGCAGACCTGTCTCCTCCTGACAGCGCGTCGCCGCACAGTCCCGCCCCACTCCACACCTGAACACGGCCTCCCTCGTCTCACCGTCAGATTCAGGCAGAAGGGCATCCCTGCCCTGTTGTGCATTGCAGCCATTGCCACCCACTGTTGCTGTTCCTGCGTTGGGACTGGATCGCCGAACGACTTGCGGCACAGTCAGGCAGCAGTTCCTTCCACACACGCTTGCACGCGTTCCTTTTTCTCCTGCTCACCTTTCGTGCGTCACTCCTCTCTTTGTCTCTGCGCTCACTATCCCCTTTAACAGGTCAACCTGGCGGCTGATAGGCCACCTTGGGGAACGCCCCCACCTCACAGGTGCCTACAATTGTCTGTTTAGTCCACAGTGGATTAAAGGAACATGGT
Organism: Maylandia zebra; assembly: GCF_041146795.1. Lineage (NCBI taxonomy): Eukaryota > Metazoa > Chordata > Actinopteri > Cichliformes > Cichlidae > Maylandia > Maylandia zebra. The sequence goes on from NW_027490041.1 coordinate 4,079,727, forward strand.
ACAACATTAACACACATAATATAAAAATAAGGATAAAACCATGCCGTATAAATATCAATAAACAAACATGCAATATAAATATCACAATAAAATCATGCAAATAAAATCAACACTATGTACCAATACACAGATTGATAAAACATAAAAACACAAATATCCACTGTGTGACATCAAAGACGTGCTGTGGAGGAGCCAGATATGAATAATAACTCGTGATTAAACACGTAGAGGTGTATTAACACATAGTGAGTGAAGAAGAAACACCCAGTGCATCATGGGAGTCCCCCAGCAGCCTACACCTATTGGGTGGTTGTTACATGTACAAGATTCAAACTTGTGATTTGAACTAAATAATTTCATGTTTCTGTGGTGAACATAATTAAATCATGTAGCATCTGCATGAAATTCAGACACTTAATTCTTGTTCTTGTTGAGATGACAGGATACAATCTAGTCAGAGTGGTTAGTTACCTGGACTCACGAAGTTCACAAGATCACATTAGATGTCAAACTGCAGGAAAATCACTGGAGTTTTCAGCAGCAGACAACTACGCCCACAACAACAGATTTCTTTGAGTGTAACTAAGGGAGGATTCAGGGTCACCTGGTCCAGCCCTAACTATATGCTTTAGCAAAAAGGAAAGTTTGAAGCCTAATCTTGAAAGTAGAGATAGTGTCTGTCTCCTGAATCCAAACTGGAAGCTGGTTCCACAGAAGAGGGGCCTGAAAACTGAAGGCTCTGCCTCCCATTCTACTTTAACCCTTAGATGCACACGTGGGGTCAAAAATGACCCCAGGGGTTGTTTTTCTCCAAAATCTTTAAAATGCAAAGTTGTAATATATTCATATTCCAGGTATTCCTCATAAAATATGTTTGTAACATGAGGCCATTTGCATTTTTATTTATTTTTTCATTAATTAAAAAAATGCAGTTTTTGTATCACTACCCCACTCTTCCACAAGTGGGGTTAAAAATGACTCCAAGCAGTTCCTATGGAATCTTCTATGAAACTTTCATTCTTAGCAACTCTGACTGTTCCACTTACTCTTCTGATGGATCAAGAATTAATTTTTGCACAGTAACGTACATGATTTATAGTCAGGGCTGCACATAAGTGGTCCGCAGGTGTGCATTCGCTGTCAAAATATGAGCATTCCCGGAAATTCAGAGAATACACGCTTCTTTTGCGGTGGAGGAACACCTGTCACGGTCCTGGGGCTCCTGACCCAGCGTTTTTAGTTCTTTGTGATGTTTGTATTTTTGTACTTGTGTGAGTTATTCTATGGTTTCTAGTTTCGATCCCTTGCCCTTCATGTTGCTCTGTGTCCCCTCTGTTCTGTGTAAGTCTGTGTTTGCATGTTTGAGTTCCCCTCTGTGTCTCTCGGTTCTTAGAGTCCTCTGCCTTATGGTTTATGTCTCTGTGTTTCTTAGTTGCTGTCTCCACTGTGTCAAGTTCGCGGCTCTGTGTGATCCTTCCTGTTTTACTTTGAAGGTCTGTGTCTTATGTGAATGTGTCCTGCTTTGCTTGTCCTGCTTTGCAATAGGGCTTTGGAGCGTGATGTCACGGGGGTGGGCGTGGAAAGGATTTTGGCCCGATCCGCCATTTTGGGGGTCTAGCTCAAGTGAAAAGGGAGCGAAGGCACACACAACAGCCACGGTTCGTTCTTGCTGTGTGGTCGGCTGCAATGTTCGATCGCACGACCGGCAAGAGAATAAGGTTGAAAATGGATAATCTTTTCATTCTTTCCCAACCTGGAAGCAACATGAGCAGCTCGTGTATCGATGTTACCAAACGAAGGCGTCTAGCCTGGATAGCAGCTGTGAGACGAGCTGACGTGCAGTTCTCTTCCATCTCCAAATATCTGTTGGTGCTCCAGACATTTTCATTCCGGTAAGTTCTAAATATGTTCATATCACTCTTTATAGCCTATTAGTTTTATTTTCTATGCGCTCTGAGCTCATAGCAAATTAGAACAAACATCCTACTGAGTGATTTTGCAGAACTACCTTCTATTTATAGAGTTGCTAATTATTTGGCATTATTGCAGCAAACCAGCCGATGAAATGGATGAAACATCATGACTGAGTTCCAGCGCTACACAAGGGACCTGCTTCAAACATACCACCATGCCAATCAGATTACTTCTTCCATGTGAGGGTGAAGAGGTGACCCTTCTGGATAAGATGGTGAAGGTTTGCTGCGTTTGGTGAACAGTGTGATAATAAAACCAGAGAAGAATGAAACCTGCTCCTGTTAAATGTTCTTAAGTCTTGTGCTGTTAGTTTTTCAAAAGATACAGTAAATAAAGTAATGTTAGTAGTGGGTGATATCATGTAAACACTCATGATTTGGTGTAAACATTTTGTCATTTGTAAACAATAAATGACATCATCACTGTAACTGATGTGATGTTCTATAAAGTGGTTTTAATAAAAAAAGAGGCAAAAATTAGTTTGTTTCTTTATTCAACATTTGAACAGCGGGACTCAGTCAGTAGATATTCAGTAAATGCAAATTATTTACACAGCAGTGCACTACAGGCATACATCTAGACCCCTAGATCAAACATCATGGCATTATAGCAGTGACAACTCCTCCACAGTAGCAGGTGGGGTTTTTCTGTTTTGAGGACGCCTCCTTTTCCCTGTCACTACAGATGGTCTGTGTATGTTTTGATCAAGAGCCTTTTTTTGGGCAGCTGAAGAGAAGTCGTCTATCTTATGGCCAACCTCTGGCTGTATCTTGGTCATATTACCAGGCAAAACCCAGTATGCAGGTTCATCTGTAACAGTCCTTGTGCCACAGATCAACACTGTTCCGTCTACTTTAGACAGAAGAGCAACGACATGGATGCAGGTCTCTGCGACTCCGGCCTTACAGGTGCAGCGGGCGACTTCAACCTTCCCTGTGATGCTCACAGTGACCCATGGCTGCAATGCTGGTTCATTCAGTCTTTGAGAGTGCAGCACCTGAAACACACACAGACAAAGTTCATTTAAAGACAAGAACTATGAGCCAAGGCCGACACAAATGTGTTTTATCTACTTTATCATAAATGTAACAAAGTGTTTAGAAAGTTAGCACATACATGTCATTTTTCATTTCTTTATGTGTCCATCTATAGAACGCTGCATGTTATAGTCTAAATCTGCCTGTTCTCTGTCAGAAACCTGCCTGCAGAAAATGAACCTAAAGTATGTAATGCAAGGATGTCATCACTTTAGAGATGGAGAAAGCATAAAGTGACAATTATGAATCACTTAATATGATAAGGAGATTCTGCAGGTCATTAATCAATGTATAAAACTAAAATAAAATGTATTTTTAGTGACACAGGATACAAACATGGAAGCAAGATGTATAATTAGGATTATTTATAATAAACATTAATAAATCATTGCAATTTCTTTAACCATAGAGAATAACTAAATCCTTCAGGACAGTGTCTCATCAATGCACTGAACTCACTATGTTATCCACCTAACAGCCTCCACACGTTCTCACTGTAATTTCCCCTCATGAATGAAGTTATGCTGCACTAATCTGAATGTTTGCAGGGAAATCAAACGCATTTCACTCGCAGTACTCGAACTGACTTACCTTTGTTTGAATGACGACTTGTACGCGCTGATTCCACAGATAAGGTATGAAATATATCAGGCTATGTCAATAGCGGTTGGTCTTCAGCGTTTCTACTCCACGGCCGTTTTTCATATGGGTCCACATTTCCAATGCACGCTATTTTCTGCAAGTACCGCCGCTTCGCCTCTGGACGCAATCGGTCTCTATACAGTCCATTCTCTATTAAGCTGCTTTTAAGCATCTTGTAATCGTCGTTCCAACACAGTGTGTTTGATTTGATTCGTAGACCCCGAAAATGGTGCCGCGCTCCCACAATGCATTGCGGCGTGACGTCAACTCCAAAGCCCTATTGGTTCACCCCAACGCGAAGCTTCATGAAGCTTCATTTGCTCTAGCAGGACACCTACTGGACATAAAAATAATAGCTGGCATGAATTTGAAGAGTGTGGCATTTTGCACACAGCCTGTAAATGTCAACAACAAAAGGAGTGTGTAAAACATCTATATTGTAGTGATGGCAGTATACTGTATATATTTATGCTGGCAGTATGGAAAATGATTATTTGCGACAAAGTTCGAACCGCTTCCTGAACCAGTCACGTGGTACAGCCGGGCAGCGAGGCTTCGGACGTCATCATTTTCAGCTCCTCCCATAAATGAAGCCCTCCCCCGCGCCCAATTCGGCCAATCAGATCACTGCTCCATCCTGCTCCTGCCCGCCTACAGGCAGAAGCTGAAACAGGAAGCTCCAACCCGGAGGGCGGTGCACTGTTGGACGGACCAATCGGAGTCTGCGCTGCGGGACTGTTTTGATCACGTGGACTGGGAAATGTTTCACGTAGCCGCAAAAGACATTGATGAATACACAGACTCAGTCTGTGGATTTATCAGGAAATGCGTGGAAGATGTCGTCCCATCCAGAACAGTTAAATCCTTCCCAAATCAAAAACCCTGGATTAACGGAGATGTTCGCGCGGCACTGGCGGCACGGAACACCGCCTTTGCCTCCGCGAACACATCGGACTACAAACACGCACATTACCAACTCCGGAAGACGATCAAAGCAGCCAAACGTGAGTACAGGGACAGGGTGGAGCAACAGTTTGACAACCCTCGGAGTATGTGGCAGGGACTAAACACGATCACAGACTTTAGAGGGAAAACCAGCACACCGCAGACCACGGCCTCTCTGTGTGAGGATCTAAACGTATTCTATGCCAGATTCGACACAGCGAACACCATGAGACCGGACAGTGTGCGCACCGTGGATGACGTCAGTGCGCACACTGTGTCTAAGGAGGATGTGCGGAAGTGCTTCAGGAAGGTGAACGCGCGCAAAGCTACTGGTCCGGACGGGATTCCCGGCCGGGTCCTCAAGTCATGCGCGGCTCAGCTGGCTGGAGTGTTCACACACATCTTCAACCTTTCCCTCTCTCTGTCTGTAGTCCCAGCCTGCTTCAAAATGGCCACCATCGTCCCTGTACCCAAATCCTCCACCATCTCCTCATTGAACGACTGGCGACCTGTAGCCCTGACCCCCATCGTGAGCAAATGCTTCGAGAAGCTGGTCAGGGACTTCATCCGCTCTGCACTACCCGACTCACTGGACCCTCTACAGTTTGCATACCGCCACAACAGGTCCACTGATGATGCCATAGCCCTGACACTACACACTGCCCTGTCACACCTGGAGAAGAGAGACACGTATGTGAGAATGCTGTTTGTAGATTACAGCTCAGCATTCAATACCATCGTTCCCTCGAAGCTGGACAGAAAACTGCAGGATCTAGGACTGAGCAGCTCCCTCTGCAGCTGGATCCTTAGCTTCCTGTCTGACAGACGCCATGTGGTCAGACTGGGCAGCATCACCTCATCCCCCATCACACTGAACACTGGTGCTCCACAGGGGTGTGTACTGAGCCCTCTCCTGTACTCACTCTACACCTACGACTGCACAGCCACTAACAACTCCAACATCATTGTGAAGTTTGCGGACGACACTACAGTGGTGGGTCTTATCACCAACGGTGATGAGACGGCTTACAGGGAGGAGGTCAGCGCCCTGACCCACTGGTGTCAAGACAACCATCTCACCCTCAACGTCGCAAAGACAAAGGAGTTGATAGTGGACTTCCGGAGGTGCAGAGAAGTACACACCCCCATCACCATCAACGGCGCTGCTGTGGAGAAAGTGAGCAGCTTCCGGTTCCTTGGAGTACATCTGGCTGAGGATCTTACGTGGTCAGTACACATGAACAAAACAGTGAAGAAGACGCAGCAGCGCCTCTTCTTTCTCAGGAGACTGAAAAGATTCGGCATGAGCCCCCGCATCCTCAGGACCTTCTATCACTGTGCCATTGAGAGCATCCTCACTGGATGCATCACCACCTGGTATGGCAACAGCACCGCCTACAACTGCAAAGCTCTCCAGCGAGTAGTGCGGTGCTCTGAACGGATAATTGGAGGTGAGCTTCCCTCCCTCCAAGACATCTACAGGAAGCGCTGCCTGAGGAAAGCGGGGAGGATCATCAAGGACTCCAGTCACCCCAGCCATAAACTGTTCAGACTACTTCCATCAGGAAGGAGGTTCTGCAGCATCCGGTCCCGTACCAGCAGACTGAGAGACAGCTTTTTCCATCAGGCCATCAGACTGCTGAACACTTCATAGACACCTCAGCTTCACTACTGGAACTTCAACATTATGCACTCCACACTGTATATAAATGCCACTTGTTTTGCACATATTCAACTCTGTATATTTTTATATATTTTATTTATTTATTTATTTTTTTTACTATTTAATTTGTAAAATGTGTATACACACACACACACACACACACACACACACACACACACACACACACACACACACACACACACACACACACGTAGGATAATATTTAGTATACACATCCAGAAATGCATACACTATTATATATTGTACATATATTTATTAGTTTCAGATGTAGCCATTCTTGTATTTGCTCGTTTGTGTTGTTGTGTTTGCACATTTCTGTTGCTTGTGGGGCTCGCACACAAGAATTTCACTCGCATGTGCTGTGCCAGTGTGCCGGCACATGCGATGTGACAATAAAAGTGATTTGATTTGATTTGATTTGAAATGAAGCAAGCCTCGATACGCGCTTCGCGGAAATGCCCCCTCCATCACTCGACACACGCTCCGAAGCCTCGATACAGAACGTCCCATCACTAGTGTTCTGTTTTCCAGCAATAAAGCTGTGCTTTTGAGTTCAAGTTCTATCCCCGTGAGTTTGCGTTTGGGTCCAATCCCTGCCTGCCACACAGCGTTTCATGACAGTACGACGTGACCACAACATGGACCCAGCAGACTTACCCGGGGAGAGCGATCTGATACGTGTCCAACGCCTAGTCGAGTGGATAACCCACACTTCAAATACACGGGCAAAGATTGTGGGAATAAATGCTATCGAAGCAATCCTCGGAGGAAATTCCCATCTCCGCCAGGTCAGAGGATGTGTGGACTTATTGGCCAATTTGAGGTGGCGCGAGCTCGGAAAAAATCTGACTTGGCCCAGCAGCAACAGACAAAAGCCACCCTGGAGCAGCCACGTCAGCCACACCGGCCGGATGTGGTTTTGCTCGGCCCTTCGGAGCCGTCTGCATGGAAGAAACAACGATCACGCCGCCAGCGCGCCACCCCACAGCCGGACGTTCGGACTTGTACATCGCTGGCTGTGGTGAGTAAGGACTCTTTTTCTGTGTCGAACCGTGGGACTATTCGTTCAGGGGTTGTGTTTTGTGCTACGGATGGTAATGTGAACAGTTTATCAGCTGCCCAGCCTCCTGAAGCTCTCTTAGCTGCCCAGCTACAAGCTGCGTCTCCTGTGTCCCCGCTAGCACAGCCATTAACTCCACCACAAGCTCCATTTTCACCTCTACCATCGCTTCAGTCATCAGTTCGGTCTGCCGCTCAGTCACCCTTAGCTCCATCTTCCACACTACCACCTGTTTCTCTTCCGCCACAACCATCACTACACTCAGCCATTCAGGCTGCTACTCAGTCAGTCATTCAACCTATAGCCCTGCCATTAAGACACTCTGCAGCTGAGCCATTAGCCATCCAACCCGCAGCCAATTCAGCCGCTCCTCCACCCGTTACACTTCCACCACAACCGTCACTGCAGTCTCCAGTTCAGTCCCCTGCAGCTCAGCTTTCCCCAGTGCAGCCTCCCTTAGCACAGTCATCCACTCAACCACCAGCACCACAACCGTCACTACCTCTAGTTCATTCCGCTGTGAAGTCATTAACTCCACCACCTACTCCACTCTCACCACCACCGTTACTACAGACATCAGTTCAGTCCCCTGTGCAGTCATTTACTTCTCCACCATTAGCAGCTCAGGTCCCCGTGTGTCCAGCAGCTCAGGTCCCCGTGTGTCCAGCAGCTCAGGTCCCCGTGTGTCCATCAGCTCAGCTCGCACCTGAACCTTTGGCCCAGTTCCCTGTAGCAGTGCAGTTTTCTAGCCAGCTTAATGTTGAGCCCGGGGTCCCAATTCTCTCTGGCTCTACATCAGCTCCTGCTGGAAGCTCGGATGAGCTCATCCAGCACTCCACGGCTCCCGCGCCGCCATCTACCTCGTCTGCTGGGGGTTTCAGTGAGCTCAGCCAGCACCTCCTCGTCTCCGCTGGAGGGTCCGAGGGGCCCGTTCAGCCTCCTGTCTCCGCTGGAGGGTCCGAGTGGCCCGTTCAGCGTCCTGCTGCTCCGCTGGAGGGTCCGAGTGGCCCATTCAACCTCCTGCTGCTCCACCAGCGTCATCAGCTTCAGTGTCGCCTGGTCCAGCTTCTGCTTCGGCTTCGTCAGCCACGTCTGGTCCAGCCTCCTCCGAGCCTTCATACCCGTCTGGTCCTGCCTCGCCTGGTCCTGTGCCCACTGAGCCTCGGCCAGCACGCCTGACACTTAAGAGCCGCCGCTGCCTTCCACGCAGCCGGCCCCCTGAACTGCTCCGTCGTCTCCTTCGCCGCCGCCATTGCCTTCCACGCGGTCGGCCCCCTGAACTGTTTCCCCGCCGCCGTTGCCGTCCGCATAGTCGGCCCCCTGAACTGCCCTGTGTTTGGGCTGTTTTCTTGGGCTCCGGTGTTTGCTGTGCTCCGCTTTTGTTATCTAAAGTAACACGGCTGCTATGAGGCCAGCTAGGATCCCTGGATCCCCGGATGGGATGAAGAGCCCATTGGAGGCATTGACTCAGAATCTGACATCTAAGATATAGAGGACCCAGACTATTGCCTCCCCCCCCCCCCCCCACACACACACACTGAACAAGGCCTGTCAGATACAGAGGAGTCCTCTGAAGAGGAAATAAATATTGAGTCTAACAGAATAAGCCCCTCTTACTGCTCTAGCCACAATATTCTGAATTAGTCGGCCAGGGCTTGCACCTGGGTTTAGTACTTTCTCCCCAGTAAATGCATGGAAGATGTTCATGTCTGATAATTTAATAGAAGAGGTGCTGTCATACACAAACATGGAGGCACGAAGAGTAGCCACAGACAGGGGAAAGAGTGGAAAAATGTAATCAAACATAAGCTCCTGGCCTTCATTTGATTGACCATTCTTGCAGGAAGTGAGAAGAACTGGGATGTACCAGTCGGTGTGTTTTTTGGGAGTCCTCTGCATAACCCATTGTACAAGGCCACTATGTCAATTCAAAGATTTAAAGATTTCGTCGTTTCTTGCACTTTGAGGACAAGAGGATCAGAGCCTACCGAATGAAAACAAACCACATGGCAGCTTTCTGCTACATATGGGGCCTGTTCCTGGTCAACTGCAGGCAGAAATTCATCCACAGTGATTGTGTTACAGTGGATGAACAACTTGTGCCTTTCAGAGGGAAGACCCAGCTTCTGCAGTATATGTCGAGCGAGCATACAGAAGTGATACAAAAACTGCGATTTCTTAAAATTAATGAAAAAATAAATAAAAATGCAAAGGGCCTCATGTCACAATCATGTTTTATGAGAAATACCTCAAACATGAAAATATTACAACTCTTCGTATTAAAGATTTTGAAGAATAACAACAGAGTTTATAGCAAAATGCATTGTTTCTATTTGGGGTCATTTTTGACCCCACTCGTGGAAGAGTGTAGGTATTGGTAGGTTGTGCATCCAAGGGTTAAATACTCTAGGAACAACAAGTAGGCCTGCAGTGTGAGAGCAAAGTGCTCTAATAGGGTGATATGGTACTATAACAGGGGTGCCCAACTCCTGGACTCTGGTCCAAATCCAGACCCCAAGAGGATTTTGTCCGGATCACAAAGCAGTTTCTCATTTACCGTGTAGTTGGATAGTTTCTTCCTGCCGGCTGCCGTGGCTGACTTTTGAACTGGCGCGACACGCAGCTATGCAGGTTAGCATCATGCTGGTGCACTCTCCCAGCCAGCTGTTGGCGGTAATGCACCACCAACTGCCAATAAAACGACAAAGAAGAACAAGCTATGTGGGTGTGCGGGTTGATAGGTTACTGTCTTGGGCGCTTGCACTTGCTGAGTGGATGAGTAAAAGAAGATGGCTTTGTCAAAAATACTTATAAAGTTATAAAGAGTGGATGTCTGAAGAGCTGTTATGAAATCAAACATAAGAACTTCAACCAAAGCTGTGCGCCTGGGTCTGACGGTAGAACAAGAAGAATAAATGAGGTATGAGCGGCTACACGGCTGATAACAGTCTGTGACAGCACAACAGCATACGAGTGTTCACTGTGAGCACGGTGGATTTTAGGAGGACACAAAAAGACTTTCACTGACTGGAAAATGATAAAGAGTGAAAGGAAGCTGCAGCAGAAACACTTTTTAGTTTGGAAGAGAAACAATGTAACACTTTTAGATGGAAACAAACAATGTAAAGTGCAACAATTTACCTTCAATAAAAAATAAATTAAATCCTTACTAAAACTATAAACATTTGAACCGTTTGATACTGAAAAATAAAATGAAATAAACTCCATAAACAATCAAAATGAATTCAAACTGATCAGCAACATTAACTCAGGAGCACAATATATGAAACACTTTAACCTACAAAACAAAAACGAATCAAACAGTTTGTGCTGATTTCTTTCTTTGATCAAAATAACAAAGTCAGCATTAATGGCTCCGACGAGCACGTTTTGCAGTGCACAGCTTTTCAAAGCAGCTTTGAAGCAGGATCCTGCAGCTCCTGCTCAGTGTTTAGCTGGGACCTGGACTTGGTCTGCAGCAGCAGCAGAGAAGCCTCACAAAGATGAGACTAAATAATAATAATAATAATAAACTTTATTTATGAGCGCCTTTCAAGTCACCCAAGGACACTTTACAATAGGATAAAGCACTTGGTAAAACAATGGCAGAATAAGAACAATAAAATAAAAGCACAAGATAAAATGAACAAACAGTGGATTCACAGTGAATATACAGATTTGAACAGATGAGTTTTGAGTTGGGATTTAAACTGGGGGAGAGAACCAATATTTCTTATTTCAGGGGGCAGGGAATTCCACAGCCTGGGAGCAGAGCAGCTGAAAGCTCTGCTTCCCATGGTGGTGAGGCGGAAGGAGGGTACAGTAAGCTGGACAGAAGAAGAGGAACGAAGTGAACGGGCAGAACAAGTGGTGGTTAACAGGTCAGAAAGGTAAGAAGGAGCGAGGTTATGAATGGCCTTGAAGGTGAGCAGAGAAAGTTTGAAAATTATCCGGAATTTCACAGGGAGCCAGTGAAGTTCCTGAAGAACAGGGGTGATGTGCTGGTAGGAGGGGGTTCTGGTGATAATACGAGCAGCAGCGTTCTGAACCAGTTGAAGCTTATGGAGGGATTTTTGGGGGAGACCATGCAGAAGAGAATTGCAGTAGTCAATACGGGAGGTAACAAGACTATGTACAAGAATGGACGTAGACTGGGTGGAAAGAGAAGGAAGCAATCTGTTAATGTTACGTAGATGGAAGTAGGCAGAACGGATGAGGTTATTGATGTGTGATTTATAAGAAAGTGTACTGTCTAAGATGACACCAAGGCTCTTAACCTGAGGAGAAGGGAAAACTGTGGAGTTATTGATAGTGAGTGAGGAATGGTTTGCCTTCAAAAGGTTGGATTTGGTGCCAATAAGGAGGATCTCAGTTTTATCCTCATTGAGCTTTAGAAAATTAGAGGTAAACCAGGATTTTAACTCGGATAGACATTCTGTACGGGAAGAAGGTGGGAGGGAGGAATCAGGTTTGCAAGAGAGATATAACTGGGTGTCATCAGCAAAACAGTGAAACTGAAGATCAAATTTGCGGAAGATGGTACCTAGAGGGAGGATGTATATTATAAAGAGAAGAGGGCCTAAAACTGAGCCTTGGGGTACACCAGAGGTGACGGGGAATAGACGAGAGCGAAATGATCTTAGTTGAATAAACTGGGAACGGTCGAGGAGATATGATTGAAACCAGGCGAGGGGTGTGTCAGAGATGCCGAGAGAGGAAAGTCTGCTTAGAAGGACAGAGTGAGAAATGGTGTCAAAGGCTGAGCTCAGATCTAAAAGGACGAGAATGGTGAGAAGACCAGAGTCAGCTCCGATTAAAAGATCGTTAGTGACTTTAAGTAGAGCAGTTTCGGTACTGTGACATGAGCGAAAAGCCCCGTGGGCATGGGGTCAAGATGACATGTGGCAGGCTTTGATTTACATATTAACTCGGAAATATCAGATAAATCAGGAAGATGAAAAGTGGAAAACGGCTCAAAAAGGAGAGAAGGTTCTGGGGAGGGCGTAGACACAACATTTGATCTGAGTTGCTGGTGGATGTTATTGATTTTCGTAGTCCAGAACAGCATCAAGGAGTTGCATGTTTCAGAGGAATAGAAGTGCGGTGGTAAAGCGTTGGGGGGTTGAATTAGTTTGTTGAAAACTGAAAACAGAGTCCTTGCATTACCCTCATAAGAACTGATAATACCAGAGTAGAAGCTTTTAAAGGAAGAAGAACGCCCAGAGCCTGCTGCCCTCAGAGTGGATACTGCTTCTCTACACTCAGCCAGAATCCACTCAGTGTCTGTGATGTGAACTGCAGTCTCAGTGTGGAGTCAGACGTCAATGAACTGGTTCTGCTCTGCAAAGCTGAAACCAATTGGAGCTGGTCATGCTGGGAACTGTTTTCATGGAAGTCCTTTTAAAAGTATCCCATCAGTGATGAAATATGCTGCTTGATATATGGAGTCACTGAGGTGGCATCATCGTCAGTAGTGTCAACAAATTCATGCAGGTTCTCCAATGAATCTGTGTCTCCTTCATCGAGTCTCCTGCCCCACACTGCAAGCTTTCAGTGACAGAGCTGATCTTGTGACCTGAGGGAGGTTTTTATCTTTCCCTTGAAGCTGTAGATTTACTTCATTTCCAAATATGTCACTCAGGTAGGCCAGTTTTGCCAGGAAGCTCTCATCACTAACTCTGTGACTTCATACTTGTGCTCCTGCTCCAAAAACATCTGATCTGCTCTCTGAGCTCAAAAACTCAGGACAAGACTTTTCCTGGTGACAGCCGCCTGGCTTCACTGTAAAACAGCACAGCTTGATGTTCGGCTCCATCTCCTCACAGACAGCAGAGACACTCTTGTTTTTACTGGTCTGGTCTTTATAAAACCGACTACACCAATAATTTCAGTCATAACCTCACTGAATTCAGAGGAAAGCTGCTCTCAGTGTGAAACACTCAGCAGAGGGCGCTGTTAAGTCCTTATTGTAACATATTATTGTGCAGTTATTGTGTGCAGTTATACTTCATACATAATCTGCACTTATTTCCATCAGACATGCTGTCAGTCAATGATTGGTTTCTATTGATTCTACTTCCTGTTGACTAGTTTGATGACAGTGAAACAATCACAGCTGATTGTGTGATGATGTAAACTGTCACTGTTACATTCAGTGTGTGTGACATCATGTTAGTGCAGGCTGATAACAGCCTGGTTGTGTTAGAAACACATGAACGTGTCCATAGATCAGTGTGTGTTTAACATGAGAGCTTCAGCCCTGCTGATGTGTTAAATAAAGACCTGCAGGAAAACTGATGAGACTCTGAAATAACTCTTTATATTTATAATGTAACTCTGCATCAAAAGAACAACAAAGGATCCCAGACAGGTTTCTGTGAACAAAGACCATTCTGATGTTTCTGTGTTTCTAACAGTTTGACATTATTAGTAAACAGACTGCAGTGAGCAGCATTTATAAAGAGCTTCTATATAAAGATATGACAGCTGTTTGACAAGTTTATCACTCTGTGTTTGGACCTGATCAGTCCAGCTGTTTACTTGAAACATGTTCTGTTATATTCATGTTCTTGTCTCTGTTGAAAACACATTTTAATGTCCCTCAGATTTTTCTCCCAGATGAATAAATATAAAAATGACACAAACTGACTGCAGCTACTTTTTGTCCTTTCTGTCAAAAACCTTCATGTGACTCATGAGAGACACGTTTCAGCTGTTTGTGACAGATCAGAGGCCAACAAGTCATTTCTAACACTTTCCATCATTGTTTAGCACAAACACATGTTGACACAGCAGCGGGGCCGCAGTGAGAGTCAGAGCGAGGAGATCAAAACTCCTGTTTGACCACAGCCTCAGTTTGTTCCTGCACTTCAAACACTTCCTGTTGTTGACTGGGTGGAGTCAGGAAGCCAGCGAGGCCCTGCAGGACTGAGCCTGCAGACTGGGACGTGCTCTGTGATGGAGATCAACAGCATCACTGACTGTTTCTGTGAGGACACCATCATCCCAGCAGGGCTGTTTCCCAACAACAAGCCCTGGACCATCAGAGACCTGAAGCTGCTGCTGAATGAAAGAAGAGGATCTTCAGGTCTGGAACAAGGACCAGCTGAGAGTGTTAATAACGTTACTAATGTTCAGCTACACTTTACTAGGTCACATCTGTGACACACGTCACTTAAACAAAGAAGGGAATATTGGCTCTGTTTTATCTGCTGGGCCCAAAAGTGACTCCTGTATTTAAACTGCTATGAAGAACTTGTTGGTCTATAATATGTGAAACATGTGTCAAATGTCTCCATCATGAAAGATATCAGGTCATCTTGAGCCACAAAAACATTCCTATCATGAGGTAGAAGCTGGAGTCAGTTTGTTGCAGACGTTTATATATCCGATATTTATCCAGTTAAAAGCTGAAATTCAAAAACGTCTTTTCCAGAGTCGTCTGTCCAAGAGGAGCAGAAGCTGCAACAAATATAACAACAGTTATTTAAGGCTGTTTTAAACGGCCACAAAGGAGCAGATTGGTTATAATGCAGCTGCTTCAGAGGAACAAACACTGTTTTTATTTCATGTGTAACACCTTTCAATCATGTGTTGACTAAAGTCTATTGACCAGTATAAGTAAAGACATCACACACACACATGGAAACACTGAAACCTGTTTGTGGTGCAGCAGCGGTCCCAGCTGCTCGCCTTTATCTAGACTGGGTTGGCTGCTGATCTCAATATAATCACTGTTTAAAGTTCTCAGTGTTTCTGTGTTGCTGCGTATAGGATCTCCCAGCATCATCACTGTGCTGTCCAATCATTGTGTGCGAGGTTACCTTATAGTGCGATGTGTGTTTGCACAAAGAGAAGCATGTGTGTCAAATATAAATAAGCACAGAACAGAAACAGCTGCTCGTTTCTTCTGTTTAGAGTCAAGTTAGTGTTTTGTGTCTTTGTTTGAGGCCTGATGTCGAGCAGAGGTGTGTGTAACTGCACTGGTCTGTTATATGTGTGAAGTGTGTGCTTCTCTTCAGCATCATCTTTGTCACTGCTGATTCCTTTGTGTCATCATGTGTTGAGAAGAGAGAACAGTTATAACGGAGGAGCAAAAGGAAGCCCTGAAATCTGCATCAACAAGGAAGTGTTGGCTCACCAGTGATCCCAGCAGAGCCACTGGTTTGGCTCCAGTTGTTACAGATTCAATGATGTTGTTGCTACAGATACATGTTAGCATCTTTATTGTAGTAAAGTCTTGTAATGTGAATATAGAAACAAGGCAGCAAACAGCTCCATGATCTGATCTTAATGATGTTGTTTTTATTCCTGTCTGTCAGAACTGGATTGGAAACTATCAAAGGTCTAAAAACAGCCTCGACCCTCCCACAGAGCAAACTTTACACACGTCATCTTTCAGCTACAATCTTTGTTGCAGGGATCTTCTGCCAAACAAGGCTGAGAGAAGATTTCTTACAGCTGTCATGTTGATGCTGTTTCAGTCTTTGGGCAAACACACTCATATATTAGGGCTGATATCAGGGCTGCACAAGTTCTTTGTGTTTGTGATCATGAATAATAGAAGTGTGGAAGGCAAACATGTTATTGTTGGATGAAACTTCATGAATCCTCTGTAGATTTGAGCTGTTGGAGCCTTTCTTTTCTCTTCAGGTGTACAGATGCTGAGGAGGCAGGTGAAGCAGGTGGAGCTGTTGTGATGCTGGCAGAGGGTGTGTCTTAGTAACTCTGTGAGGCACAACTGGATCCAACATTGTGGATGTGTTGATGTTGGAGCCATTAAGAGTCTCTGGCCACACTGTAGGATTTCCCTTTGATCCACTGTGGGGGCATTTTGGAGTCTGTCAGTGAAACTCTTCATGTTTGTGTTTGACTCCAGTTTATAGAAACAGAGAAATGTGTCATGCTTTTGTTCGGACTCCACAAATACACACATTTGTTCATTGGTTGGACTTTTTGGAAGGAGACACATTGAAAACCATGTTAATAAGATCTTGTTGTTTCCTGTGGATCCGACACAGAGAGTGGACTTCAGACAGAAAGCGTGGAAGAGATTTTAGAGGCCGTGTGTGGCAACAGGAAGTTTCTGTGTGTTTGCTGATCTTACATGTGGAAAACAACACGTGATGTTTGTGAAGTTCTACAATGATCATTGTTCTCACAGCATTTTGAGTGGGAACAGTTCAAACTGGGAGTAGTGGGAGTTATTTACTGATTGAAACAAGCTGAATGTTTCTGTGACGATGAAGATCAGCAGCTCAGCTGATCAATGAACTGACATCTGTGGCGCAGGAGTTTGGGAAGCGCATCTGTAACCGGAAGGTCGCCGGTTTGATCCCTGGACTCTGTCCTGGTCGTTGTGTCCCTGGGCAAGACACTTTACCCTACCGCCTACTGGTGTTGGCCAGAGGGGCTGATGGCGCGATATGGCAGCCTCGCCTCTGTCAGTCTGCCCCAGGGCAGCTGTGGCTACAACTGTAGCTTGCCTCCACCAGTGTATGAATGTGAGAGTGAATGAATAGTGGCATTGTAAAGCGCTTTGGGTGCCTTGAAAAGCGCTATATAAATCCAATCCATTATTATTATCTATCAGTCGTTTCATGAGATGAAGTCATCAGCAGACATTTGTTCTGACTGTGTGATGAATGTCAGAACGTCAGGGCTCTGCTTTAGTCACTGCTTGATGATCATTGGCTCATTGTTGAATCCAGGGCTCAGTCTGACCTGTGACCTTTGCTGCAGGTCTTTTGTGTTATCTCCACTTTCATGTCTGATCTTCTGCTGTATCGTCCAAAATAAACATCTGGATCATTTCCAACACTTCAGCAGATCTTTAGTTTGGCCAGTACAGCACAAAATAACACATACAGGGAGTGCAGAATTATTAGACAAGTTGTATTTTTGAAGAATAATTTTATTATTGAACAACAACCATGTTCTCAATGAACCCAAAAAACTCATTAATATCAAAGCTGAATGTTTTTGGAAGTAGTTTTTAGTTTGTTTTTAGGTTTAGCTATTTTAGGGGGATATCTGTGTGTGCAGGTGACTATTACTGTGCAGAATTATTAGGCAACGTAACAAAAAACAAATATATACCCATTTCAATTATTTATTTTTACCAGTGAAACCAATATAACATCTCCACATTCACAAATATACATTTCTGACATTCAAAAACAAAACAAAAACAAATCAGCCACCAATATAGCCACCTTTCTTTGCAAGGACACTCAAAAGCCTGCCATCCATGGATTCTGTCAGTGTTTTGATCCGTTCACCATCAACATTGCGTGCAGCAGCAACCACAGCCTCCCAGACACTGTTCAGAGAGGTGTACTGTTTTCCCTCCTTGTAAATCTCACATTTGATGATGGACCACAGGTTCTCAATGGGGTTCAGATCAGGTGAACAAGGAGGCCATGTCATTAGTTTTTCTTCTTTTATACCCTTTCTTGCCAGCCACGCTGTGGAGTACTTGGATGCGTGTGATGGAGCATTGTCCTGCATGAAAATCATGTTTTTCTTGAAGGATGCAGACTTCTTCCTGTACCACTGCTTGAAGAAGGTGTCTTCCAGAAACTGGAAGTAGGACTGGGAGTTGAGCTTGACTCCATCCTCAACCCGAAAAGGCCCCACAAGCTCATCTTTGATGATACCAGCCCAAACCAGTACTCCACCTCCACCTTGCTGGCATCTGAGTCGGACTGGAGCTCTCTGCCCTTTACCAATCCAGCCACGGGCCCATCCATCTGGCCCATCAAGACTCACTCTCATTTCATCAGTCCATAAAACCTTAGAAAAAACAGTCTTGAGATATTTCTTGGCCCAGTCTTGACATTTCAGCTTGTGTGTCTTGTTCAGTGGTGGTCGTCTTTCAGCCTTTCTTACCTTGGCCATGTCTCTGAGTATTGCACACCTTGTGCTTTTGGGCACTCCAGTGATGTTGCAGCTCTGAAATATGGCCAAACTGGTGGCAAGTGGCATCTTGGCAGCTGCACGCTTGACTTTTCTCAGTTCATGGGCAGTTATTTGGCGCCTTGGTTTTTCCACACGCTTCTTGCGACCCTGTTGACTATTTTGAATGAAACGCTAGAAGCTTTGCAATTTTGAGACTGCTGCATCCCTCTGCAAGATATCTCACTATTTTTGACTTTTCTGAGCCTGTCAAGTCCTTCTTTTGACCCATTTTGCCAAAGGAAAGGACGTTGCCTAATAATTATGCACACCTGATATAGGGTGTTGATGTCATTAGACCACACCCCTTCTCATTACAGAGATGCACATCACCTAATATGCTTAATTGGTAGTAGGCTTTCGAGCCTATACAGCTTGGAGTAAGACAACATGCATGGACAAAATACTCATTTTCCTAATAATTCTGCACTCCCTGTACTGGCAGACCAAGCAGTCAGCCGAGACTGCAGGACCAGACTGACCAACCTGTGCACTGCCTGGATTGATACAAGAAGGCCTATGACTCAATGCCCCACACCTGGATCCTGGAATACCTAGAACTATATAAGATCAACAGGACCCTAAGAGCCTTCATCAGGAACTCAATGGGGATGTGGCGGACAACACTGGAGGCCAACCTCAAGCCCATAGCACAAGTCACCATCAAGTGTGGGATCTACCAAGGTGATGCTCTGTCCCCACTGCTGTTCTGCATAGGCCTGAACCCCCTCAGTGAGATCATTAACAAGACTGGCTACGGATACCGACTACGGAACGGAGCAGTTGTCAGCCACCTCCTGTACATGGATGACATCAAGCTGTATGCCAAGAGTGAACGAGACATCGATTCACTGATCCACACCACCAGGATATACAGCAATGACATCGGAATGTCGTTCGGGTTGGAGAAGTGTAATCGGATGGTAACAAAGAGAGGGAAGGTAGTCAGAACGGAAGGGAATCAAACTACCAGAAGGCAACATTGCAGACATAGAGGACAATTACAAGTACCTGGGGATTCTGCAGTCGAATGGGAACCATGAAGAGGCCGCTAGGAAAGCTGCAACCACCAAGTACCTGCAGAGGGTCAGGTGAGTCCTGAGGAGTCAGCTGAACGGTAAGAAGAAGATCCGGGCCATCAACACCTACGCCCTGCCCGTGATCAGGCACCCTGCTGGGGTAATAGGCTGGCCAAAGGAGGAGATAGAAGCCACTGACATCAAGACAAGGTAGCTCCTTACCATGCATGGAAGGTTTCACCCCAAGTCCAGCACCCTGAGGCTGTACGCTAAGCGGAAGGAAGGGGGCCGGGGACTGGTGAGTGTCAGCACCACAGTCCAGGATGAGACAAGGAACATCCACGAATACATCACGACAGCGTGCTCAGTGAATACCTCAGGCAGCAGAAACCCAAGAAAGTGGAGGAAGGCGAGGAACCATCATGGAAGGACAGGCCCCTGCACGGTATGTACCACCGGCAGATAGAAGAGGTGGCTGATATCCAGAAATCCTACCAGTGGCTGGACAAAGCTGGACTGAAAGACAGCACAGAGGCACTAATCATGGCAGCACAAGAACAAGCTCTGAGTACAAGATCCATAGAGGCTGGGGTCTATCACACCAGGCAAGACCCCAGGTGCAGGCTACATGGAACGCCATAACCAAGTGGCCAGCATAGTATACAGAAACATCTGTGCCGAATATGGCCTGGAAGTGCCGAGGTCAAAATGGGAGACGCCCCCAAGGGTGGTGGAGAATGACCGAGCTAAGATGAGATGAGATGATGAGATAGCCTTTATTTGTCAGTTTCAGGTCTTTTGCCCACAACTGAGATTACAGACCTTGCCGACCGTACATACAATGCAAACATCACATTGGGGAGACAGGTCAGGCCAGGTAGCGAGGAAAAAAAAAACATTGAAATGTGCAACACAAAAGGATAATACAGGAATGCACAGGTATCAACACACCATAACACAATAAACACAGACAAGCAACATGGGAAAGTGTTCCAGTGTGTACATCTGATATGGGACCGCTGCAATCTTCGACTGCGCCTCCAGCTGACCCGATGTCCACATCATGGGGGAGGTAAGCGTTGGATAGGGAGGGTGATGCGTCAGTGAGTGCTTATCAGTATCAGTATATGTATGTGTGTGCGTGTCCGTAGTTCAGCTGAGATAGTGTCCTTCGCCCCGCCAGGCTAAGTAAACAGTCTTCCAGCCAACCCAGGTGGCCTTGTGGGGAATGGGAAGGAACAGACTCAACACAGTCGTTATCAGGTAGTTTTTGTTCGGCTCCAGCCTTGAGCCCACAGCTGGCGCCGAAGGGGTAGCCGCATTATGATGGTAATTTTTCTTTTGCAAACAACTCATGAGAATTTCAAGCTGTTTTTAACACTCCGACACTGGTCTCTCAATCTCCCCTTAATAGCTGCGAGTTTCTCCGTGATGTTATTAGCCGTCGATTCTGTGGTCTTGTCACTCTTTTTTGCTCACATAGCAGATTCTGAGACCTCACGACCGCAGCCAACTGATCCGAGGTGTAATCCAGCTTCCGCCCAGAGATGTTGTTCTGAATTGATTCTTTCCTGATATAATCCAACATACATACGCTCAAAGGTGTTATTCTGAGCATTCACTGCAGTCGTAAGCGCCGGTTCCGCTCTCTTAATTCTCCGATAAGCCAGGGCCAAGCCAGCTCCGATCAGCAAGAACCCTGTTATCATGGTTCTGAATAGGTAGATATCTTCAGCGTCCTCGATCGACAGTCCCACCAAGCACACGAGCCTCTGCCACCCGTCCATTGTGTATCCAGCAGGGAAAGACCCTCCAGGGCATTCGGGTTCTCCCGAGCCCAGACTTCTCGTTAAAGGGTGTCAATAGCATTCAGAGACCAGTTGATCACATCCATAATTCTCTTTTAGGTTTTAGACACAGACTGTGAGAGGGTGTTCCAGGGAAATTAATACAAAAAAGACACGAGACTAGCACTAGAATTACTGAGCCTTTTTTTCCCTGGTGCAAGTCCCTACTACTAGATTTACTAGCCCTGCGCAAATTTGCGTAAATTCCCCCGACCCTAACACCTCTTGGCACCCCAATGAGATTTTCACAGGTCTTCAGCTCCATTGTTCTCCTGCTTTTGTTGTGCAAAGACACCCTCCCCCAACCCCCAACCATGAGAGATTCAGGTCTTTCCTTCCCTGCAAGGCTACTTTCCTTCCTTACCTGCAGCGTACAATACACCATGTTAGTTTCTATGTGCAATATTTCTCATATGCAATATTAGTTCTTGTCAATCCTTGTCACTACATTGCATGCCTGTCCATAAACATATATACATACATTGTATATATGTTGTACATACATGTATATAGCCACACATCTATGCATAAAGTCTAGTTATACACACACACACACACACACACATCTATATCTACATATATATATATATATATATATATGTGTGTGTGTATATATATATATATATATATATACACACACATATATATATATATATATGTGTGTGTGTATATATATATATATATACACACGCACGCACACACACACACACACACACACACGTAGATAGATAGGTATATATATACAGTGGGGCAAAAAAGTATTTAGTCAGCCACCGATTGTGCAAGTTCCCCCACCTAAAATGATGACAGAGGTCAGTAATTTGCACCAGAGGTACACTTCAACTGTGAGAGACAGAATGTGAAAAAAAAATCCATGAATCCACATGGTAGGATTTGTAAAGAATTTATTCGTAAATTAGGGTGGAAAATAAGTATTTGGTCACCTCAAACAAGGAAAATCTCTGGCTCTCACAGACCTGTAACGTCTTCTGTAAGAAGCTTTTCTGTCCCCCAGTCGTTACCTGTATGAATGGCACCTGTTTGAACTCATCATCTGTATAAAAGACACCTGTCCACAGCCTCAAACAGTCAGACTCCAAACTCCGCCATGGCCAAGACCAACGAGCTTTCGAAGGACACCAGGAAAAGTATTGTAGACCTGCACCAGACTGGGAAGAGTGAATCTACAATAGGCAAGCAGCTTGGTGTGGAAAAATCAACTGTGGGAGCAATCATCAGAAAATGGAAGACATACAAGACCACTGATAATCTCCCTCGATCTGGGGCTCCACGCAAGATCTCATACCGTGGGGTCAAAATGATCATGAGACCGGTGAGCAAAGATCCCAGAACCACACGGGGGGACCTGGTGAATGACCTGCAGAGAGCTGGGACCAAAGTAACAAAGGTCACCATCAGTAACGCACTACAACGGCAGGGAATCAAATCCCGCAGTGCCAGACGTGTTCCGCTGCTGAAGCCAGTGCATGTCCAGGCCCGTCTGAAGTTTGCCAGAGAGCACATGGATGATACAGCAGAGGATTGGGAGAATGTCATGTGGTCAGATGAAACCAAAGTAGAACTTTTTGGTATAAACTCAACTCGTCGTGTTTGGAGGAAGAAGAATACTGAGTTGCATCCCAAGAACACCATACCTACTGTGAAGCATGGGGGTGGAAACATCATGCTATGGGGCTGTTTTTCTGCCAAGGGGACAGGACGACTGATCCGTGTTAAGGACAGAATGAATGGGGCCATGTATCGTGAGATTTTGAGCCAAAACCTCCTTCCATCAGTGAGAACTTTGAAGATGAAACGAGGCTGGGTCTTCCAAAATGACAATGATGCAAAACACACCGCCCGGGCAACAAAGGAGTGGCTCCGTAAGAAGCATTTAAAAGTCCTGGAGTGGCCTAGCCAGTCTCCAGACCTCAACCCCATAGAAAATCTGTGGCGGGAGTTGAAAGTCCGTGTTGCTCGGCGACAGCCCCAAAACATCACTGCTCTCGAGAAGATCTGCATGGAGGAATGGGCCAAAATACCAGCTACTGTGTGTGCAAACCTGGTAAAGACCTATAGTAAACGTTTGACCTCTATTATTGCCAACAAAGGTTATGTTACAAAGTATTGAGTTGTATTTTTGTTATTGACCAAATACTTATTTTCCACCCTGATTTACCAATAAATTCTTTACAAATCCTACCATGTGGATTCATGGATTTTTTTTCACATTCTGTCTCTCACAGTTGAAGTGTACCTCTGGTGCAAATTACTGACCTCTGTCATCATTTTAGGTGGGGGAACTTGCACAATCGGTGGCTGACTAAATACTTTTTTGCCCCACTGTATATATATATATATGTATATATATATATATATATATATATATATATATATATATATATATATATATATATATATATATATATATATATATATATATATATATATATATATATATATATGTATGTGTGTGTGTGTGTATACACACACCAATATTTTTGAATACACGTGTCCATATTTATGTTTCCAGATTGTTTGTATAGTGCACTTTCTATACAGTGCTCTTTGTACAGTTTTTATTTAGCTGCTTTTGTCTTGCACTGTCCACTTTTTTCCAATGACAATACAGATTTTCCACTTGTGGGACAAATAAATGCAGATTTGCTGTGTGTGTGTGTGTGTGTGTGTGTGTGTGTGTTTGTGCAACATTGGCATTTGTTTACTCAGACCCAAGGCAGGCCAAACCTGTCACGGACCCGGCTCTGGAGGACTCGGGGTCCATGAGCAGTTTTGACTGTTGTTGTTGTATTATTATTATTATTATTATTATTATTATTATTATTATTATTATTATTATTATTATTTGGTGATGTGTGTGTTTTTCTGCACAATGCTGTGTTAGTCTGTGTCCCACTCGTATGTATAGGCAGGGTGTGGGTGTGTATGTCTGCGGGTGTGGCTGGAGGATGGAGCACAGCCACCTGCAGGCCTGATGGGTGTAGCCCTGCGGAAGGACTGGCCACACCTGAAGTTCCTGCCACACCTGTTGGTGATCAGGGCTCGTCGGGGGAGCTACTTAGGAGAGAGTCTGAGCTCCCACTGGCGCGGGATCATTGAGTTATCGTACCAAGTCAGTGTGTCAATTTATGTCTGTGCTGTGTGTATATGCCCGCCGAGGGTTAGTGTTGACGGCTGCATCTATGGTTTCCCTGCAGGAGGAAGAGTGGTCCAGAAAGGCAGCACGCACGCGGAGTGCGGAAACACAACAGCGGGGAGCACGAGCCATGGGAAGCGCGCACACGGGGTTCGAGGGAGCAACGAGGAGTTATTGTGTTTACAGCTTTTCACTGTAAATAAAGAGCACTGTTTGCATCGCAGAGTCTGCGTTATGGGTCCTCCATTCCCCACATCCCCACGGTCTGGCTGGCAGACCGTGACAAAACCTCTGTTTTACAACCTACATATAAAAGACACACATTCACAATATATGGATACACAAGTCTGTTTTATTTCAAAGTGTTTCAGACTTTACAGCGTTTGCAGATCCAGTGTCCATCATCCCTGCATTTGGTACAGGTGAATTTCTGACATGTTGCACAGCTAAACCTGCTGCGATTCCTGTTGCAGTCCCGCCAGGCACACGATCCTCCATTTCTGCCACCCGTCCATCGTGTATCCGGCAGGGAAAGTCCCTCAGGGCACTCGGGCCCAGGCTTCTTGTTGAGAAAAGGGTGGCAATTGCATTCAGAGACCAGTTGATCAAATCCATAATTCCCTTTTAGGTTTTAGAGAACAGACTGTGAGAGAGTGTTCCAGCGAAAAGTAATACACACGAGACAAGACAAGGACACAAGAGGCTAAGCAGGGAAGATAAGGGGAAGGAGGAGAGGAGAAAAAGTGCGACTGCCTTCGCCGAGAGCCAAAAGAGTTAGGGGAAGGTGAAGACGTACATGTAGAGAGCAGACAGGCAGCACTAATGCTGTTTTAGTCAGATCCACTTTCTTGATAAATTGCTCAATAGTAGAGCAGGATGTATATTTTTGTGAGTGTATTGGGGGCGGGGTGAGCATCATCACAGTTTGCCTTTCCTCAGAAGTTACCACACACCACAGCTGGGATGTTGGTCTGTGGACGCCTCTCTGGGTGTTTCCTTCCTCTTCAAAGTTCCTCTTTCTTGAACTTGGTGTTTGTGACAGATGCTGATCGTCTCCATGTGAAGGTAAGTGAAGCAGTGTGTAATGTTTTCCTGGCTAACATCAGCTGTGTGCAGCTTAGTTCCAGCACAAACAGCACAAATCTGTATATCCTGAATCCATAGCTCACGGTAACGGACTCACCGCTGGACCAACGAGGCCGAGTGTTAAAAACGCTTCCTCTTTTTAAGGTTTGTGTGTGTGTGCGTTGGTTAACATTAAATGTCTCTAACCAGGTGTAAATACTTATTTCCACTGTAGATGATCTATAGTCTGTATATAAAAGATGGCAACAGACTCAGGGTTCATAGTTTAGTTCCTTGAAGCTTTGAGTTGAGTGTTGTTTTTCTTCAGTTTCTGGAAGTTTCAGCTGCTTTTTACAGATACGTTTGTTGTCCTGAATGTTTGAAGGAAAAAAAGACTCTGTTATGATTCAGTTTGCATGTTTTCAAATGGACTCTGTATTAAATCTCCTTGCCTTCATTGTAAAGTTGGAGTACCCTGAGGTTCCATACTGGGACCAATTTTCTTTTCTTTTTACATTCATGATTTACCAAATGTCTGTCAGAACATCAATAACCAGCTGTGTGCAGATAATGCTGTTATTTTTACACAGGCAGAGTTTCTCCGGATTATAAACCATAGAAACCTCAGGCTGTTCTTCCTGCTCAGGTCAAAGGTCCTCATCCCAGTCTGTGCAACCGCTTAGCAACCCCACTTCCTGTTTTTAACACCTCTCTCAGTCACTAACAGTCACATGAACACACACAGGAAGTTGACAAACTAGATGAAACTAGAAACTACTTCCTGTGCTTAAACAGGCAGATGTACAGACACAGCTTTGCTTTCAGCTCTGTCAGTAAATGATTGGTTTCTATACATTTCTAAGCACAAAACCTCTTCACACTTCTAACATGCACATTTACACAACTAAATGGCAGTATTGATGAAAAGAAACACATTCAACAAATCCATTTAAACCTTAAAACAAACAAAAGGAAGCATCTCTATGGACAAACAAACCCCTCCACTTGGTTTGACCTGCTGATGTCATGTGTGACATCAGCAGGACTTTAAAATGAGGAAATGCCGGGCGGGCGTTTCCCCACACCTGACCCTCATGAAGACTGAAAAGACAAACAAAGTAAGAACAAATGACTTAATCTGTAACATAATAAAATGTAAAGAAACATGTAACTGAGTATTCAGCTTCATTTGCAGAATGTTTGATTTCAATCAATCAATCAATCTTTATTTATAAAGCACTTTTCATACAGAGAAAATGTAGCACAAAGTGCTTTACATAGTTAAAAGCAGCCCACCCCACCCTCCAACTCACTCCCCACACTCTCAATACACATATATCCCCCCACCCCCACCCCCACCCACACACACACACACACACACACACACTTAAAGAGTAAAAATTGGGCTGGACTCGCATGAGCCAAGTGAGGAAACACTATAACAGGGAGCCGTCTGCACCGGGAGCCGGTCACAGACCGCAGCCTCCGGGCTGGGCACACAGCAGGAGGGAGACAAAGGAGCCCCCCAGCCAGGCTGAGAGGACCCCAGAGACCCAGCAGCCACGGTCAATCACAGCCCCGGTGCAGAGAGCGCCCTCCGAGGAAACACTGGAGATATGATGCAATACGATATATATAGGGTAAAATGATAAATAAATAAGAACAGGATACAATATAAATATAAATAGAATAAGAAGATTAAAAAATAAATAAGAATAAAATCAAGCAAATATTAGGTAAATCCTAAATTAATAAAAGAATAACAGGATAGAATAAATAAGCATAAAATAGATAAACGTTAAGTAAAAGCTAAATTAAAAAGGTGGGTCTTGAGCCTGTTCTTAAAAACATGTACGTTCTCTGCGGCCCTGAGCTCCTCCGGCAGGCTGTTCCACAGACGAGGACCATACCACTGAAAAGCTGCCTCTCCGTGAGTATGTGTCCTGACTTTAGGGACAATCAAAAGGCCAGTACCAGAGGACCTCAGGGTCCGCGAGGGTTCGTATGGTAAAAGCAGATCTGAGAGATAAGAAGGCCCAAGACCATTAAGACATTTAAAAACCAATAAAAGAACTTTAAAATCGATCCTGAAACACACGGGGAGCCAATGCAGCGATTCTAAAACCGGTGTAATGTGGGCCCGCCCTCTGGTCTTCGTCAGCACACGAGATTTGCCAGCAACTGAATGCTTCCACACACAAACCCGGCATAGTGAGTGAAGCAATGTTACTTAACAAATAGCAAATCATAGCAAATACATAGAAACAGAATAATGTGTTTAATATGCAAAAGAAGAAGAAGAAGTAAACACATATGGGACAAATGGAGACCATTGCAGCTCATCCACCAGTGGGGTAAAAAGAGCAACCAAGAAAGTGGCAGCCTGCACGGCCACAGATGTGCTGCAGGAGCTAGAAGCTCTACCCATGGAGAAACTCCTGGAGAACCTTGCTAAGCCTAACAGGGGACAGGTACTTCTGCCCAACCTGGCAGCCACAAAGTGAACTCATTTAGGTAAAGATAACCACATGCACCTAACCAGCCTGCACCAGCCTGACATTTCTTCCTCCTAAGTAAAAACCAATGGATGGATTGAACTTAGAGTCTCAGCTCAGTTTTCTATTTTGACCACCTACACCCCAAGATACTCTTTTAAAAAGTGTTGTTTTCAGATCCCTTTGAAGTTCATAAAGGGCCTGTTCATTTTCATTCAGATGTTTTATTACATAAATGTTACTGTTTTCTTTTGATTTATGCTCCCACTACACTGCACCTCTACAAACAACAATGCCACGG
Source organism: Maylandia zebra (assembly GCF_041146795.1). Taxonomy (NCBI): domain Eukaryota; kingdom Metazoa; phylum Chordata; class Actinopteri; order Cichliformes; family Cichlidae; genus Maylandia; species Maylandia zebra. The sequence continues at coordinate 4,107,909 of NW_027490041.1, forward strand.
ACTGTCAGCTGCTTTTACATGCTGTGAACATGAGTAGGTTTGATCAGAGTTTCAATTATCAAAGAAAAGACAAACTGAGCAAAAAGAAGGAAAAAAAGACCAACTTCTTCCCAACTGACAAGAAAAATACTCGTCATGTTTTCATAATAAAGGATCAGGCTCCCCATTTATGACAGCTTGGACCAATAATGTATGTTACACTGATGCTACTGTAGAGACAGGGTCAACATCTCTATTTAAATATAATTAATATACAAAACACAATAAAAGTTATACATGAATTATTCATTATTTTTACTATTGATAAAATTCATGTATACTAATCAAAGTTATACATGAGTAACGACATTATTAATAATGATTAATAATAATAATTCTAATGCCAACATGATGACTGTTCATAGCTCCTGCTTTGAAATACTGAACTTAAACATTGACCTGATGAAAGATCACAATTCACAGTGGCCCAGTGTCAGAATCATTCTGAATATAAACTCATCGAGTTCATCTGAACCTTTCTCAAACGTGCTGTGAATAAATGCTGCTGCAAGCCACTGTGGGAAAGCTGTGTTATTATCATGGAAACATCTGTGACACATTCACAGAGGACGAGGACACAAAGGGACGACACGCAGAGGCTGTGTTAAAGTCAAAAATCCAAATCTTTAGTCCTAAACAGGCAGTGGTTCCAAACAGGAAGACGAGCAGTCCATTAAACAGTCTACAGGGTCAAACATACAGAGAATTCAAACAGCTATTAAAAACAAATAACTGGACACTGAAAAACTTCAGTGATGTGTGAGGCACCAAAGGGAAGCAGCTGAGTATATTCAATTAATTATCTTCAAATACAAAGACAGAAACTCCTACAGGCAGCATGCAAACTGAGCAGGATACACAAAGATCAGAGATTACAAAAGAAATCAGATTTCAAACTTACTGAGAGCAAGGCCTCTGTTACAAATCTGTCTAATAGAAAAACATGCTGTACAGATACAATACGCTCAGTGTTCATGGTCATTTACAAACTGGCTCTACCTGAACCACTTCAATATTTTATGAAGTCACTGAGTCGACCATTTCTACAGTTTGTTTCCTTCATTGCAGTTAGAGTGCGGCTGGTAAGGATGAAAACACACACAGAGCGTAAATTGTCTTTGTTAGTAACAAACGTCAGCAAAGAAAAGACAAAACACACAAACACTCTCATGATATTCATGAATCATTAGAAAGCATCCAAACATTCTGCTCGTGGACTTTTACAGTCTTATTTACACTCGCTCATCTTCATAATCATCCTGATCAATACATGACAGGGGAGGCTTTGAGGTAGGCGGGGCTCTCTGCTGATGTCAGCATGAAAGGCAGGACCAGCGTCTGCCACATGTTGGTGAAACATCACAGTACACTGGCGTGGTTTCCTTTCCAGATGTTGGACGTTTGACACTTCAACGTTGAGGCCAACAAGAAGACACAGTTTTGGGTCGGGTTGCTGCAGGGTTTCTAACTGAGCAAAAGCAGAAGCACACAGACCAACAGGGATCAGATGCTGAGTGTTAGAGGAACATCTGTGCTGATCACTGAATGCTGCTGTGCTCTCTTGTTGAAGTTGGCTGCTGGGACAGTCTAATAGTGATATCCTGCCCATCGGAGGAACACTTTTAAAAACACATGCAATACTTTGTTTGTATTACAGTCACACTTTATCTTATTTTTGTCCTTTAAAAGTGTTGCTGTGCTATAAAGTCCTATAATTTGAGGCTAACATGGCTCAGAGAGTCTCTCTCTCAGAGGATCTCCTTTGAAAGTGGAGACGGCTTTATCCGCTGATCCACGTCACTTTACCTGGATGTTTTCTTTGAAGCTGGATGAAGACTCCTCTCCCTCACTCCTGCTGCAGCTGTGTGGTCCAGTTGGCCTCTGAGGTCACAGTCAACATCTGTAGCAGAAGAGGGGAAATAAAAGTCCAGGTTACCAAAACTGGGAGCTTTTCCAAAATAGAGCGTAACTGGACTTTTTCAGCCTTACAGGCAGATAGTCGTCTGAAGCTGCAGCTTTTTCTTTTGAGCTTTTTCCAATCTCTGCTCTCGGCTTTCTTTGAGAACATGTCTGCTTTCTTGGCATGGGTCTGTCTGCTGTTGGTGAAGAGACTAAATCCACATACTCGCTACTAAGATCTCCTCAAGTAGTCTCAACCAGATTACAGTTTAAGAGTAAATGTCTCCTGAGAGGTTCACCTTGGGGAGATGCTGTCTTGCTAACATGCTATCATGAGCATTAATCTATGAGGTGAAAAAGTAATTTTAAAAGCTCCAGCCACAAGTTTTATTTCATCTGTGTTTTGGTCAGAGTCCCATCAGACCTCCAGAATGGTGTCAGAGTGTTTTCTATCCACGTGATGAGCACAGGCCTCAGGTCCAGACCTCCACGGGCACCATAGCCTCTTTGGAGCTAATAGGTGCAAGAAGGTTTTGTTGGGATAGGAACTGAAGAGGAAACTGACGAGGAAGGCAAGGATCTCCTTCAGCTCCTCCGAGCCGGGACCTCTTTGTGTAGGCCAGCATTGGCCAGGTAGCCCTCCAGCATCGCTGGATGGCCGACAGTGGAAAACCTAGAGGAGTAGGAGAGAAACAGCAGCTTGGAGCATGTCTTTATACTGTTTAGTTTTTAGAGCCACAGACTTTCTTTTAATGTCATTGTTCAGGATCTATGACTGATTATGTATTTATTGTATTCCTCCATGACTGTGTGACAGCAAGTGGAAAAAACCAGCTTCACCTTTGTTGATATGCTTGTAATTTTAATATTGATTAAATGGCCCATGAAATAATAGAAAGCTCATATATGAAAATGTATTTTAAGAAGTAAAATGTTAATCTGAGTACAAAGGAGTACACTCACCTTCTGGTAGATGGAGGTGTAGCGAGCGCTGGTGAACATCCAGGCCTCCTCGTAGAACTGATCACTGATTGGATCCAAAACATCGATGGAGGATCTGTGTAAGCGCTGAGGATCGTCCTGATGGACAGAACAGAAGGAGAGTGAGACAAGTGAAGATATACTAAACAACACTGTGACATGAACTGAGCCACACACAGTTTGATTCACAGCTGATTGACACATTATTTGACCACGAGCAATCTTTTCTGGTTTGACGCCGTCTTTGTAGCCAGAAACCAGCTCTCTCCTCGGCTTCCTCCACTACACGCTTCCCCCACGCCAGTCTCCTCCGTCACTATAAAGGGGAGAGTCATGAGCTCCATCACCCTCACCTGTGCCGTCCAACGTCCCGCCACCAGCCTCCACTGCAGCAGGCCAGAGACCACACCCCTGCCACAATAAGTAAAAGTATATCCTTGCTGTACCCTTAATGCTAAATGTGCTAAATTAACCGCTGCCTTTGCCCCTTTGGGATTATTCTTATGTCACTGGGATGTTGACCTTTGACCTTCACATTAGAGAGATGGGCAGACATAATTAGTGTATGAATTTTAAAGTAACAGGTAATAAAGAGAGTGTAGCAAATGTAGTCAGGTTTATTACTCTGTATCACACATGAGTGCCCGAGGGAGGCGGGGCTGACTGGGGAGACACAGGAAACAGAGAGACAGGGCTGACTCGACATGAAACGATGAAACGTGGGACACGGGAACAGAAACTAAACACAGGCTGAAATGAACACTGAGGGAGGGAGAACTAAGATTACTGAGAGCCTGATAAATAAGAAGAACAAAAAGCAAGAAAAACAAGAGTCAAAGAAAACCAAAAACACAAAGCATTGGGCCAGGACCCACTGCTGTGACATTTATATGTGATAAAAACATTAAAAACTGCTCAGATGTTGAAATCACAAACACTATTTTAAAGCTTCTAGAGAGTAAAATATTCATGATAATTATAATAACAATAATAAAAACAAAAGCTCTCAGATCCATCAAACCAAGCAGCAGAAAGAACAATAACTGAAGAGAAAACTTTAACCTTGTAGACTTCATTATGTTCCAGCTGCTCTACAGACGCTGTGACCTCGAACTTAAGCAGGTCGTAACGTATGTGCAGCTCAATAACTTCATAATCAATTCAATTAAATCTTTATTGGCAGACTTCATGTCCATAAAAACAAGACAAGAAAAAAAACACACAACTCCCACACACACACACACACACACACACACACACACACACACACACACACACACACACACACACACACACACACACACACACACACACAAGGTATAAACCATTAAATATATGTATATAAATAAGTATATAAAGCATTTGCAAAAATATAAAACCATAATATACATAAAACACAATTACTTAAAATAAATCAATAAATACACAAACACTTTAACCAGTGCTTTCTGAGACTGGATGAGTAACGGGAACCACTCACTGTCGGATCTGTAAGTGCTAAAATTATACTGTTACTCGAACCATCCAGTCGTTCTCTAAAATTGAACATTAACTTTCTTAAAAGTGCTTTAAAAGTCCAGACACCCACAGCTACAAACATCTGGCTGGCACTACCACTTCTAGGTATCCTGCAAAGGATTCTCATCGCATCATTATATGCAACATGCAGCTTCTGCATGCTACATTGTTTGTAGGATGACCACAAGGGGGCAGTATATAGCGGTGTGCAATACGCTTTAAACAAAGCCACTTTAACTGGAAGTGAACAAAAGCTGAATTTGCGTGCAATAGTATTTGCCTGCACACAGAGCTTACACCGCTGTCTGTATATGTCATCATCATCATTCATTTGCTCAGTAATAAAGTGACCGAGGTATTTCACCTTTTTATGAACTTCAAGAGTTTTTTGTGCCAGTTTAAACAAAGGGAAATTTAGCTGCTTATCCTGCTTGGTTCTACATATCAGAACAGCACTTTTAGCAGCATTGTACTCAATGTCATATTGCACACCATATTCAGTACAGACATTGAGAAGATCCTGTAACCCAGCACTGCTTGGACTAAAAACAACCAGGTCATCTGCATACATGAGATGATTTATCAGTGCTTTACCTAATATACACCCAGTGTTACAGGCTCTCAGCTGTATGGACAGATCATCAACATATAAATTAAATAAAATTGGAGACAAAATCCCACCCTGTCTGACACCATTGCTGACACCAAAGGGGGCAGAAATACTGCTTCCCCATTTAACCTGCATGTTCTGATGAGCGTACCAGTAAGAGAGAATCCTCACCATGTACTGAGGAACTCCCCGTCTCTTCATTTTATCAAAAAGTTTTCTGTGGTTTACTCGATCAAAAGCCTTAGAGGCATCAATGAAACACATGAGGACAGATGAATTTTTAGCCCTATACAACCTGACTATTTCCTTGAGTGCATATATGCACATGTCAGTGCCGTGCTTTGGTTTGAAGCCAAACTGATTATCCAGAGAAGAGATGAACACACTAACTCTATCAAACAAGATTCTTTCTAACACCTTAGATAAAATACTGGCTAGTGCAATCGGCCTGTAATTATCCAAACAGCTCACTTTTGCAGCTTTGTCTTTCATAACTGGTTCCAGTAAAATACACAGCATTGAGTCTGGTAATATGCCATGAATCATAAACCCAGTGAAACAGAGTGCTAAAAGAGCTAGCCTTAAACTAGCATGTTTTAAATGTTCTGCAGTGATGTGATCCAAACCAGAGGATTTATTATCAGACAACCTATGAATGGCTTCATATACTTCATGTGTCCTTACACTTATTGTGTCATTACTCATGTCAAGATTGTCCTCATATGGATCACTTTTTATACAGTTAAACAACGCACTGTAATGCTGTCTCCATGACGCTGCAATGTTATCTGCCCCAGAAACACCTTCAACAGTTGATGGTAGAGATGGTTTACAGTTATTAAGAGCTTTCACCTCTTTCCAAAAATCTGCCATATTATTTCACAGCATTTTCCAAAGAATCTGCTCTCAGCATTTGCTCATTTTTAGTTATGAAGCGAACAGCATACTGATATCTGGCATTCGCACATTTTTTCTGTTCAAATTCTGGGCCTTGTTTAGGTCTTCCAGCCATGGCCCAACATTTATAAGCTATGCGAGCTTCATCATGGTACATGGATACATGTTCTTTCCAGCCAGGTCTGATGTTAGGTTTCTTATGCTTATATTGTTTATCAAGCAGTGTACCACTTTCATGCAGAGCAGTCACTATATCATCATACATGGAGCAGAGTAAATGTTTATGCACAGCATTCTTACAATTGACATCCTTGCACAAAATAGCTTCTTTGGGCAAAGAAATGTTGTTCAGATGTATATCGGTATCACTATGATAAGCTAAGAAATCATCTTCACTACAAGCTGACCAGTCTAATTTTACACTGGTAGCAATATTGTTTCCAGTTGATGCTGGCATTTGTTCCACATTCACAGTAAAACCAAAAGGTATATGGTCTGACACAGTTACCTCATACCTGATAGTCATGTTTGCTAAAGCTGCATGTCCATCAGCTGTACAGATACAGTGGTCCAGCCATGATGTACTATGCCAGGCTTCACTTATGTATGTATAGATGTCTGCAGGCAGCAACACTTTGGTAGACAAGATAAGATTATTAACTTGACAGAAGTGAGTTAAGTGGTCAGCAAACTGAGAACTGCTGTCTGTGAGATCAGCATTAAAATCACCCAAAACATATATGCTGTAAGTATCGTTGTCTTGAATAAATGCATTAATAAAAGCCAGCCTACTGAGGTATTCTTGCTCATTTTGACAAGATTCATAGGGAGTATAAATATTAAGAATGATAAAACTACTATTGTTCTGTGTATATTGTATACCAATACACCAGTCTACATCCAGTCTAATGGGCTTTATCACAGGGTCTATTTTTTTGTCCCAAAGCACAGCAACCCCTCCAGGTATTCTGTCTCTGACTATAGCTGTGCTGAGATCAGTTGTTGATTCCCCCACTCCCAAAAAACTTGCATTTAGACAGTTAAGTTTTCCCAGGTCCTGTTTGGACAGCCATGTCTCCTGCAAGCATAAAATGTCACATTCTGCAAGCAGACTGTCCACAACAATCCGTCGAGCTTTGTCCCCTGCACTCTGTCCCAAACGTAGACCATGACAGTTGTAAGATAATATCCTAATAGACATCTTCATGTTGATACGTTGGTACCAGAAGGCGCAGTTATCTCCCCTGCTGGATCCACTGAGCTTGGCACCACCGTACCGAGCTTACGAGGTTCATAAAAACGCCGGACCAGAGCCCCTTCAGGCCAGAGTTCAGGATTGTACATTTCACCCACATCATTACATTCAGCAGTAACCTTGAAAGAGCTGAACCTGCTACGTTTACTAGCAATTTTTTGACAGGTCACATCTCTTCTAAGATTCTCTCTCAAATACAGAGCAAGAGTTTCTGCATCTACATCCAGGGCAAATATAGTGGCAAACACGCTCACCAATTTAGACCCTGTGGTATTTAGGCAGCAGAACAACTAAGAATAACAACTACAAATAATGTTTTTAGGTTTCTGTTGTACTGCAAGGTTCTGTACAGGAGAACCAAACCAAGAGCAAATATTACGTCTCATTTACACCTGAGCACGAAGAGCCATCAACATTTAGCAAATTGAATCATCTTTGTTTAGATGCAAGAAGAATCATATAGAAATGAAAAAGTAGAAATAGAAATCCAGAGCAAAGATATCCTCTAATTCAGCGTAGCACATGTGCAGCTGCTGCGATTCACGTAAGCATTCGGCTCGACGCTGTTGCAGATTTTTCTCTCGCGGTTCTGGCTCACAGCGCTGCAAACACAAAAATAAATATCCCCAAAGGTGTGAAAGGGAGCTAATTAGTAAGAGTATTGTTACTCTCCGCAGGAGTAGTCCAGCAGTAGAAATCAGTCCAATAACAAGGTGTGTAACATCTAGCAGGGTGACAGAAAAACCCAGGGTAACTTCTAAGGAGCTCAACGTCTCTCTCACATTGTGTTTTTTAAACATGCTTCCATTTGTCACTTCAGTCTTTACTCTGAAATACAGGAAGAGAAATCATGGCTGAAACAATTTCTCATGAAACCAGGGGTGTGGTCCAACAGTCAGTTTGGTGAGGAAGGTTCCTAACTGAGAGAAGTGACCCAGAAGTATCTGTGTAGCAGCCACAATGAATCCAGATCATGAGCTTTATTAACTGATCAAAGTCTCTTCTTTCATCTTCTGTATCATTCAGTTTGCATTGGTAATGCCCATTATTGTAATGCTTTTTTAAGACCAGCAAAACTTTATTTCACTTTGGGTTAGCTGGGATAAGTGATGGATGGAGGGAATTTTACTTCAGCCACAGAAATCCTAAACAGGAAGGAGGAGCAGAGTTACAGTGGATCACTATCCAGCAGGGAAACAAGGTTTATTTCAATTTCTTGGCCATGAGTGAGATTTACTGAGTGGGCAAATTAGGGAGACGACACCATCAGATCCCGAGCCCTCCATGTGTTAATCAAGAGACGGCTGCTGTGCTACATCCATAAATAATGAATAAATTAGGAGCTAAAGCTGAAAGGACAGTTTATTTGTACCATCTTCACGTGAACACATTCAAGAACATCACAGATGAAGAAACATTAAAAACTTCCACACTACATAAAGCAAGAAAAATAGTTTTTCTTTCAGGTGGTTTCAGAAAAACAGAAACATCAAACAGCTCCAAGACTCTCTTTGAAAGTCTTCCCATCTTCCCAACCAAGATGGCGCCGCGTATGGATGCCCTGGTGCTTCAGTGCGTTACTTTTGTTTTGTTTTTGTGCATTTCTTCTGTGTCTGGGCACTCCTCGGGATACTCTTATACCAGTGAAGAGCTCCTTAACTACAGGACTACAACGCCTGTGGACTTATTTCCAATATTTGTCGCTTCTGCGGCAGATTTACTGCAGACTCTGACCAGGAGAGCGAGACGCCGAAGGAGAGGAAAGCGAGCCGGCGCACTCGTGCGTTTGAGGAGACGCAGACTGCGAACGGCTCTTCCTGGGATCTTCCTTTCCAATGTACGCTCACTCGGGAATAAGATTGACGAACTGGCCCTGATGAGAAGCATGAACAGAGACTTTGCCTCCTCCTGTGTCTTATGTTTTACGGAGTCGTGGCTCAGTGAGAACATCCCAGACTGCGCACTCAAGCTGGAGGGCTTTCATCTGCTGCGCGCGGACCGGCAGGCCGCTCTCTCCGGTAAGACCAAAGGTGGTGCTTCTACATCAATAGTGGCTGGTGCACAGATGTGACAGTGATTGCTCAGCACTGCTCTCCCTCTCTGGAATATCTTTTTATTCACTGCAAACCGTTTTATTCTCCGCGGGAGTTTGCTTCATTCATCCTGGCCGCTGTTTACATCCCGCCAGACGCGGATGCGCAAGCAGCTCAGTGCGCACTCGCAGAGCAGATTCTCCACACGGAGCGGACATTCCCGGACTCTCTCATCATTGCTCTTGGGGACTTTAACAAAGCCAATCTGAGCCATGAGCTTCCAAAATACAAGCAGTATATTAAATGCCCGACCAGAGAGGAGAGGACATTAGACCACTGCTACAGCACGATCAGCGGGGCCTATCGCGCGGTGCCCCGCGCTTCACTCGGACTTTCTGACCACGTCATGATCCACCTAATCCCCGCGTACAGACAGAGGCTGAAGCTCTCCAAACCTGTCGTGAGGACTAAAAAACTGTGGAGCAACGAGGCTGTGGAGGAGCTTCGCACGTGTTTGGAGACCACAGACTGGGACACAATGAAGGCTGCTTCTAACAGCTTGGACGAGTTTACGGACACTGTCACCTCCTATATCCACTTCTGTGAGGACAGCATTGTGCCATCACACACCAGGGTGAGTTATAACAATGACAAACCCTGGTTCACCCCTAAACTCAAAAACGCTGTGGCTGGAAAAGAGAAAGGCGTTCAGAAGCGGAGACAGGGACTGCTACAGAGAGGCCAAGTACAGGTTCACTAAAGAAGTGGACATTGCTAAACATCAGCACTCTGAGAAGATGCAGCAGCAGATCTCAGAGAATGACTCGGCCTCTGTGTGGAAAGGTTTTAGGAATATCACCAACTACAAGCCTAAAACCCCCCACTCCACTGACGACTTGCTCTTGGCCAACACCCTCAACGACTTCTACTGCCGTTTTGACGAGCCATCAGGCAGCCTTCACACCTCCAACGGCACAAACAATAGAGACACTTTGGACACTAACTCCCCCACCTCTCCCCCCTCCATAGAACCATCACCACCTTCAAACTGTTCACCTACAACACCCCCCTCCTCACCCCACACAAAAGAGGATTTCACACCACCTCCTCCCACCACAACTCTTCATATTCATGAAGCAGATGTGAGGAAGCAGTTTAGGAGTCTGAATGCTCGAAAAGCTCCCGGCCCAGACGGTGTGTCTCCTGCCACCCTCAGACACTGTGCAAACGAGCTGGCCCCAGTGTTTTCTGGCATTTTCAACTCTTCACTGCAGGCATGTCATGTGCCTGCCTGCTTCAAGTCCTCTATCATAATCCCTGTCCCCAAGAAACCTAGGATCACTGGACTAAATGACTACAGACCCGTGGCTCTGACATCTGTGGTCATGAAGTCATTTGAGCGCCTAGTTCTCTCCCATCTCAAGACCCTCACCGCCCCCCTCCTGGACCCCCTGCAGTTTGCATACAGAGCCAACAGGTCTGTAGACGACGCCATCAACATGGCCCTACACTTCATCCTGCAGCATCTGGACTCCCCAGGAACCTACGCCAGGATCCTGTTTGTGGACTTCAGCTCTGCCTTCAACACCATCCTTCCAGACCATCTCCGAGGCAAGCTTTCCCAGATGAATGTGCCTGATCCCACCTGCCGGTGGATCACCGACTTCCTGACGGACAGGAAGCAGCATGTGAGGCTGGGAAAGAATGTTTCGGACTCCCGGACCATCAGCACCGGCTCCCCTCAGGGCTGTGTTCTTTCTCCTCTGCTCTTCTCCCTGTACACCAACTGCTGCACCTCCACCCACCAGTCTGTCAAGCTAATCAAGTTTGCAGATGACACCACCGTTATTGGGCTCATCTCGGACGGGGATGAGTCTGCCTACAGGAGGGAGGTTGAACGTCTGGTGACCTGGTGCAGCCACAACAACCTGGTGCTGAATGCCCAGAAGACAGTGGAGATTATTGTGGACTTCAGGAAGCACACAGCCCCACTCCCCCCCATCATCCTGACTGACACCCCCATCACCTCTGTGGACTCATTCCGCTTCCTGGGTACCACCATCACCCAGGACCTGAAGTGGGAGCCCACCATCACCTCCGTCATCAAGAAAGCCCAGCAGAGGATGTACTTCCTGAGGCAGCTGAAGAAATTCAACCTGCCAACACGGACGATGATGCAGTTCTACACTGCAATCATCGAGTCCATCCTCACCTCCTCCATCACCGTGTGGTACGCTGGAGCCACTATCAGGGACAAACAGAGACTGCAGCGTGTTGTGCGCTCTGCTGAGAAGGTGATTGGCTGCAGACTCCCATCTCTCCAGGACCTGTACACCTCCAGGACACTGGGGCGTGCAGCTCGGATCTCAGCTGACCCTTCTCACCCTGGACACAGTCTGTTTGACCTGCTCCCCTCAGGCAGGAGGCTCCGGTCCATTCGCACCAGAACCTCTCACCATAAGAACAGTTTCTTCCCCTCTGCTGTTGGACACATGAACAATAACCATATGACTGTCCCCGCCACAAACACATGACCCTACGCTGTGTCACTGCATCATTACAGGCTTGGCACTGATCACCACCTGCACTCATGTATATATCTCTCTATGCAGCATTTTTAATTCTTATTCTCATGTATATATCTCATGTATATCTCATGCACATATCTTTCTACATAGCACTTTTAATTCTTATTCCTACTTTTATTTTTTTTTTCATGTCTATTTAATCGCAATTTATGACACTATGTTTGCACTGAAGCACCGCAGCAATTTCCTAATGTTGTAAACCTGCTCAACATTTGGCAATAAACTGATTCTGATTCTGAAAGAACTAAAAACCTTTGTTCTCATGGTCCAATCATGAGTGAACTCCCCGATGAAGCCTTGTGTGCTAAAACATGTCAGAGTGTTAAAGGTTAAACACGAGTTTCCAAAACGTTTTGCTGGAGAACAATGAACTATTTGACTGAGTTTAAATCATTTACAGACGAGCAAAACCAGGACAGAGAAAAAAGGACAAAACTGACTCAGTAAAACAACAGAAAAGAAGATCCCATGTAGATCTGTATTATGTAGAAGTTCAGCCCAGCAACCAGTTCAGTTCAACACAAGTTTAAATGATTCTATCTGAACTCTGTGGAGCCTGATCTCAAGCTTTTTGAGTCTGACACAGAAACCAGAGGATCTTTCTGTGTCTTCAGATTCACTGTGATCCAGTGATGGGAGTGATTTCAGCCCTGAGTGATTGCGCTGATGTTTGCACAGAGCAGACAATGAGGTGAATGTTTGGGCACATTGGTAACAGTGAAACAGTTTATTAGTAACGTGGGATCGTTTGTGTTTGGAGTATGAACTGAGATTCCTGAAGCTCTTGTCACACTGGTCACAGCTGTAGTTTCCTTCCATGTGTGCACGTTCATGAAGGTTACGATGACCTGACTGTGAGAAGCTTCTCTCACAGTGTCTGCACTTGTGTGGTTTCTCTCCTGTGTGGACTTGTTTGTGTGATTTAAGCTTCCATGCAGTGGTGAAGGATGACCCACACTGATCACAGAGGTGCTTTTTAACCCCACTGTGAATCAGTTCATGTCGTTTTAAATCACTTGGTGTGGTGAAGCTTCTCCCACATTCTTTGCAGTATTTCAGTTTGTCTCCAGTGTGTCTGCATTGATGTACTTTTAGGGTCTTTTGTTGACTGAAAGTTTTTCCACAGAGGTCACAATGAAAGTCTTTCCCACCACCACAGTGATGACAGGGTTGAGAACTGGATCCATCTGTGTCGCTCTGCTTCTAAACAAAGACACAAAGACAGTGTAAGTCAGTCCTTCAACATTTGTATCCTGAACGTCGCCTGAAATAAAGAGCATCTCTGCAGACGTCCAACTACATTTGACTGTTTCAGTTAACACACTCAGTTTACTGGGCTGCAATAACTACAATACTACCACCATAATACTACAGTAATACTAAAATCATAACTGAAAGGAAAATCTGAATAATCACTCAGAGCTGCTTTTCCATGCAGTAGAATTGCTAACATGCTAACACAGTTTAATGAGCAGAGTTGTTCCAAACAGTCAGGCTAAAATGACAAGATAACAATATAAATACATACCTCACAGTAGCTGCACTTGTAGAGTCTCTTTCTGGTGTGGATCTGTTGGTGTTGTCTCAGGTGATGTGGAGATTTAAAAGTCTTCTCACACAGGTCACATTGATAAGGTCTCTCCTCAGTGTGGGTAAACATGTGTCGTTGTAAGTGTGCGTCTGTTGTAAACTGTTTGCCACACTGTTCACAGCAGTACACATCATGTCTGGTGTGAATGCGTAGGTGTGTATTTCGGCTCCCTCTCTGGCTGAAAGTTTTTCCACAGATGTCACAGCTGTATGCCTTAATTCCAGAGTGGGTAACTAGATGACTCTGTAAGTGGCTACTGCGAGTAAAAGCTCTCCCACACTGATCACAGCTGTATGGCTTAATTCCAGAGTGGGTAACTAGATGCCTCTGTAAGTGGCTACTGCGAGTAAAAGCTCTGCCACACTGATCACAGCTGTATGGCTTAATTCCAGAGTGGGTAACTAGATGCTTCTGTAAGTGGCTACTGTGAGTAAAAGCTCTGCCACACTGATCACAGCTGTACGCTTTAACTCCACTGTGGACGAGTTGGTGTTCTTTTAGGGAACCCTTCAAGGAAAAAGACTTTCCACACAAGTCACAGCTGAACGGTCTCTCTCCAGTGTGGATGACCTGATGCTGTTTTAGTTTAGCCCTCAGAGTAAAACCCTTCCCACACAAGTCACAGGTGTGTTTTTTCTCTCCCTTTCTTCTGTGAGGTTTGTCGGCCTCCTGAGAGCGCTGACTTCTGGCTCCATGTTGGTCCTGCAGTGACAGAGATACAAACAGAGGCAGTGAGTGAAATGCAGTCGTGGAACAAACTCAACCTTCAAACTCCATTAACACTAGTTTTAAACCTGAAGGTGGAGCGTGGCACCAAACACCTTAAAGGTCTCTTATCCCCACCTGCTGGTAGTTCTAACACATTACATCCAACCTGGTGTTAAGCCAAGAAAGGTTATTATGCATTTGATCAATATTAGTATAGTATGAACATCTTCACACTAATCTGGACGCCTTATTCTGGACTAACTGAAGTCTGTTAAGATCTGTCTTATTAGCTGCTGACCAAATGATTGAACAATACTCCAGATGAGACATTACTAGTGCATTAATGACATCTTTCATAATGAAGAAGTGATACACAAAGAGCATTTCATAGCCATAGCTATGCCTTGTCGGCAGAGTTATGTGACATTAGTGATGTTTGTACTTTCAGCGTTAACTTGGTTTTAAAGCCTTTAAAATATACGCCGTTCAATAGTCGACCTTAATCTGACAGAGAATGTGATGATTTTGTGGATAATTAAAGTCAGTCATATATCCACAAACACAACAAGCTGAAAGTCAGTGATGCTGCTCGGTTTGCAGTCCTGAACATCACGGCACAAGCAGGATCCACTGCACTGTTAATGTTAGCTGTGTTATATTGCTGCCTCTGTTCGGTGGTGTCGAGCCAAACGCACTTTAACGTGTGTTTGAACGAGCTGACGGTTCACTCGTTAAGCTGAAAGAAAGATGCTTTAATCACAGCAGTCACACATGTGTCCACTGCACCATCTGGAACTCTTCTTGTTTACACTCGTAATAACACAAACACTAAATCCTGCTTCTCTGGTGCTGTTGTGTAGCAGTGTGTACACCTGAGACTGTCACCTGTCTGTCTGTCCTGCACTCTCTCTCTGTTTCTTTCTCTCTGATTGTGGAATAAAAGTATGAACATGTGTTTATAAGTTACACTTGTGTTTGAATCCTGCAGCTTATCACACATTTGATTTCCATGTGTGACGACTGCAAGTGTCCAGAGTGAGGACAGACTGAGGGAGCCACTGCTGCACATCATCTGTGAGGCTTTGCAGCCCTGGGCCCTGTTTCAGGAAGCCGGTTTAGAAAACTCAGAGTGAAAAACGATACGCAGGGTTGAGTAACCCCGAACTGTCCAACTCGGAATATTCGGTTTCAGAAAGGCTGATAACAATTAGTTCAATCAACGCGGAGTTGCTTTAACCCCAAGTGAAGCGCGCGGACGAGGATACATAAAGGCCTGATAAGCGGAGCACAGATTAAGCGAGTCACCAAGGAGACGGAGGGAAAGAAGGCGCGGTCAATGTATTTTACAGCGCTTGAGGCCGAAATTCTGATGGCAGCATATGCCGATAACATGCAAATTCCGCGGAAAAAAGTAACACAGCCACAGCTGCGAAAGAAAGAGAGCATGCATGGCAAAACATAGCCGACAGAGTCAATGCGTGAGTGTTAATATAAACATTGATCTAGGGATTTCCACCCATTTAACACATTTAACACATTATATTTTATTTGTTATTTTATACATTTTATTTTGTGATTATGTGAGCGCAGGTGCAACCCAACAGGCCCCAAACGTTCCTGGCAGCAAGTAAAAATGAAATATAAAAATATAGTCCAAACAGGTGAGGTGTAATTGTATTATGAGCCATAGTGCTTGGTCTGTTTGTCCGATGTAAATCAATTGCAGTTAGAGGCTACATTAATTTTCTTTCTGTTAGCACTTTTTGAAATTATCTGAGCACATTACAAGTACATATTTGCTTACTCTGTATGCTCAAATGTGACCCGTTATAGCCAACAGAAAAAAAGCGGAGGCTCGAAAAACAGGTGGGGGTCCTCCACCACCACCACTCACAGAGGCTGAGCAGTTGGCCCTCAGCCAAAACAGTGGGCGCCCTGTGGCTGAAGGCATCTCTGCGGGGACATCCTGTGAGTCAATAACCCCGCAAGACACAAGTGCCTACATAGGGGGTAAATTCAAAATAATACATGATGTGCATACATCCTTTCTTCACAGTCACCTTTGCAGTGCTACTCATTCATTTGATAAACTCATTACCATAATGGATTATTTTGTAGTGAAGTTATTTTCCTACTGATTTTGCCTTCCCTCAGTCTTGGTTGTCTTTGAGAGCATAATGACAATGAAGTGTAAGGTGATTGGTATGTTTGTTAATTGCCATTTGGTCCCTTGTAAGTTATAAGTGACCTGTATAAACCTCATATTCTATCAGTTGATGGTGGTGGTGTACTGCATCTGGTGCAGCCTCCTGTTGAGCCAGACCAACATGCAGTTGTGAGTAATACTCCACAGATTATATGAGTTTACAGTAGAACAGCAATGTTGTTTATTTCTTTACTACAGGAAAATAATGAAGAAACATTGACAGCTGTTACAGAGGAGGAAGCAACAGGGACACTTTATGAGGTTTACATCTTTTAATACTTTGTGTACAGGAAACACAGGCGACCAATAAAGCCAGTTGATCCAAAAATCTGTTTATTCTTCTTTCAACATGTTGAGGTGATGGGTCAAAGGAAATGATTGTGACATATGGTGTCTCTGACTGCGCTTCCATCTTGTATGTCCGTGGGAGGGTCAGGATGTTCATGGTTTGGATCACTGCTGATGTTTGGTTCAGAAGGACAGTGTTCTCCTCTAATTGTGGCAATGTTGTGAAGAATCACACATGCCACAATAATGTCACATGCCCTTTCTGGGGTGACCCTGAGTCTTTGCAGGCACTGGAACCGGGCCTTAAGCATTCCGATAGTCATTTCAATTCTGGCTCTTGTCCTGCAATGAGCCAGATTATATCGCTGCTGTGGGCCCGGTTCAGGGTCAGGGTAAGGGGTAAGCAAATAGGGTAAACATGGATACCCCCTATCACCAAGCAAGTAGCCAGTGAACTCTCCTAAGACAGAAGGATACACTTCAGTTCAAATGTCCCTGAAGCAATTGGTCTTTATATATTTTAAAGTATTTTCAACTCACCATGTCCAAATTTTGTGCTCAGTGTACATTCACGGAATATTTGTGAGTCATGGACAGAGCCTGGCCACTTGGCTTCCACATTTGTGATAATGTTGGCAGCATCACATATGATCTTCACAGTGCAGAGAACACAAATTAGCATCCATTACTATAATGAAATATTTGTTAGTTTGAAATGCTACAGGGAACTATGTACCTGTACATTAATGCTGTGGAAAGACTTCCTGTTCACATGGTCTCCTTCATTTACTGAAGGAGCAATGATTGGAATGTGAGTGCCATCTGTACAGCCAATCACGCCTGGGAACCGTGAACATAAATGTAAAATTTAAGTAGTAGTTCAAGTATCACCACATCATAAATTAAGTTTTGGTCATCCTGATACCTGCAATTTTGTGGCATCCCTCTTTGATAAATCTTGTGGGTCTATGACCGGGGAACACCACAAACGAGTACAGGAGACGTTTCAGTGCAACTGTAACATTCCTGACTGCCCGACAGACGGTAGCCTTGGAAATGTGCTCAGCGTCATCAATATTATACAGGAAGCTCCCGTTTGCAAAAAAACGAAGTGCAATACAAATAATATGTAATGAACTGAGAGCATGTCAACGATGTGTCACATGTGTAATATATGGCCTGAGGATGTTATTCAAATAACTTATAGATTGTGCTGAAAAACGGTAACGTTCACACAGGAAATCATCAGGAAATGATAAAATGTCCAAACGCGATCTGATCACTCTCTCCCGGCGGAGAGCTCTGCGGAGAATTTGGGCTTCACGATCTACTGGCTCTTCAAGGAAGGGACACGCCATGTCCGACACTTCCTACTGTCAGGTTTCCGACAAAGGGGCGGAGACAGTCAGGGTTAGTTGTAGTTAACCTGCTAGGGGGCAGGTTAGCTTCACGGCGTGTGTCGTCATAGTGACTCACTCAGGCTTCAGCTGAACTCGCTTTGTGAAACCGAAAACCCAGAGTTTTCGTTAACTCAGGGTGTACTTACTCAGTTTTTCCACTAAACCGGCTTCCTGAAACAGGGCCCTGATGATCCACCAGGACAAACTCAGCAGTGTGTGAGGAAGAGGAGGAGGAAGAGCCAGCAGCAGCTGACAGATGGAGAGAATAGACAGACTGTTCCCTGTTTGTGAAGGACTGCTAGGAAAGTTTAACATAACTGTCTGTGCTGAATCAGTCTTATTAGGTCATGTTCAAATAATGTGATCATCCCAGTGTTTCCAGTGTGGGAGAAAGTACTCAGGGCCTTCAAGTTACACACTATGAAAGGCAGCAACAAGTTTAATGTTCAGAAACCTCAAGTCTGTATCAGCAGCAGGATGGAGCTAAAAATAAATGTTGGTTTCAGTTCTATGAAGCTTTGAGTCTGTGAAGGTTCTCAGTCATCCAGGTCATCGTAGTCAAAGGAGCTTGCAAAGAAAAGCATCTGGACTTCTTTAAGTTACTTGAAGACGTTTCACCTCTCATCCGAGAAGCTTCTTCAGTTCTCTCTCTTCACTTGCATACCCACCACGGAGGCCGTGGAGACCGTCAGAAAACGACTACAAGAAGACAGCTCCTTGGAGGACAGGACCAACTTCACACCCGATCAGATTTGCACCCTGTTAGACCTCTGCCTCACCACTACATATTTCAAATACAACGAAGGCTTTTACAGACAAAAACATGGCTGTGCCATGGGCTCCCCCGTGTCACCTATTGTAGCCAACCTTTACATGGAGGAAGTGGAAAGGAAGGCTCTTGGCTCTTTCAAAGGAAGAGTACCCAGCCATTGGTACAGATATGTGGACGACACCTGGGTCAAAATCAAGACACAAGAAGTGGAATCCTTCACTGCGCACATCAACGCTGTGGATAAAAACATCAAGTTCAGCAGGGAAGACACAAAGGACAACTGTTTGCCTTTCCTGGACTGCGCTGTGCACATTGAAGAGAACGGCAACCTCAACATCGAAGTTTACCGGAAGCCCACACACACAGACCAGTACCTCCTCTTTGACTCCCATCACCCTCTGGAACACAAACTTGGAGTAATTCGGACCCTACACCACCGGGCAGAACATGTTCCCTCAAAGCCTGAAGGACAAAAGAAGGAACACACACGTAAAGGAAGCACTATCCTAAATGGGCGTTCTTAAAGTCAGCAAAGAGGCACAGAAAAGAAGACCAGACACCAGCGAGGGAGGATAAGAAGGACAGACGCAACAACATTGTCATCCCCTATGTATCCGGTGTATCAGAGAAACTCAGGAGAGTTTTCTCCAAGCATGACATCCCGGTGCATTTCAGACCCAGCAACACACTCAGACAGAAACTGGTTCACCCGAAAGATAAAACGCCAAAACACAGACTTAACAATGTGGTGTATGCTGTACAGTGCAGCGAGGAATGCCCAGACCTCTACATCGGAGAGACCAAACAGCCACTTCACAAGCGCATGGCACAACACAGAAGAGCCACCTCCACAGGACAAGACTCAGCAGTCCATCTGCATCTTAAGGATAAAGGACACTCTTTCGAGGATGCCAATGTTCACATTTTGGACAGAGAGGACAGATGGTTTGAAAGAGCAGTGAAAGAAGCCATCTATGTCCACTGTGAGCGACCATCTTTGAACAGAGGCGGGGGTTTACGACACCAACTCTCTGCCATCTATAATCCAGTTTTGAGATGCCTTCCCAGACGCCTTAACGCCCACTCACATCCTGGGCCATCTGACCTCAGGAATTCGCATGATAAGGTGGGGCCAGGTTTCACAATGAGCTCACCCGAAACTCTGGCTGATTGGGGCCCACACCCAGTTTCACACCTTGGCTCAGGCGATTAGAGGATCATCAGCGGGTCCTTTTGTCCCTCTGTGGGGGGTCACTCCCACTAGGTTTATATCTGGGACTCTCCACCATTTGACCTTAGAACTGAAGAAGCTTCTCAGATGAGAGGTGAAACATCTTCAAGTAACTTAAAGAAGTCCAGACGCTTTTCTTTGCAAGCTCCTTTGACTATGAAGCTTTGAGTATTTTGGATCAGTAGCTGCTGTGTTTGTTGAATCATATTGCTGTAACTGTTTATATGCTTTATATATTCTGAGCTAAGTTGATCTATAGTGTTACATCATATTCTATAAGGATGTTATGTGTTTGTAGACTTTCTGCCCAGTTTGACCCATTTAGCAGAAGTCAGCCTGTTTAAGGCTCTGATATCTATTCTGTGTGACTTACAGCAGTTATGACATGGTCTGATTTTCTCACCCAATAAAGGAATATTTCATATATCAGTCTACTCTTCATTCTATCAGACACAGTTATCACAGCTCCTACATTTGCTTTTTACACATATATGTAAGCATTGAGCCAAATTTAGTACCAACATATTAAAAGAACAATATTTGTCTCTTATATATCGTTAGCTTCATAGCATAAGTGCCTAAGTCATTTTTTTGTGTTTTCGGAAAACAAGACAAAACTAATTTTCTAAATATCACATGCATATTTTTAATTGATATTTTCAATTTGACCAAAAAATGACTTAGGCACTTATGCTATGAAGCTAACGATATGATACATCTATATACACACTGTCACAGATACTTGTCTGTGAGTGAAGTGATTAATATAATAACTATAATATTGGCCATATTATATTTACATTACCACAGTGAGATGACTTTAGTCTCATGAACAACATCAGCTAATTGTTATTTACAGCTAATCTTAAACGACTGTTCAGCACAGAAATGAAGCCCAACAATCATGTTTCACAGTCCTGTGGTCTCAGCCTCAGATACTCATCAAATCACACAGAGCTCATGTAGAAACAAATGAACTAAATATGTTCTCCTTCATTTCTGTCAAACACAGCTGTATGAAACGTTTCCAGCTGTTAGTATCATGGTTGCTAGGCAACCTGGGCAGCACGACGGAGGCTAGACGTCCCATTTCACGAGCCTACGAGCCTCGCACTTCGGCCTTAGCTGTCTTTGAGTACCCTTGAGGACTTTAAAGCTGCAGAACCTGAATCGGGATACAGCCATGATGATCTCCAGCCTCGTGCTCGCCAACATTCTCACCTGAGTTAAGAAGACGATCACTGAAATGGTCTCAGCAGGTCCTTTGATGACAGCAATGAAATGCAGTGGTAAGGCTTTCTGGGGATTAAGTTCGTTTTCATGGCAAAGAAGGACGATGCAGTTCATCTGATCACTCCTCATAACATTCTGGAGTGCAGGCAAAATGCTATTATAAAAACTTAAGCAGCAACTTCTCCAGGTTCCAATATTTATGCAATTCTCAAACCTTTTGGCCACGACTGTATAACCTCTTCTGAAGTTTAGTGGATATTATACATGGTTATGCTCAGGATGTGTCGGCCAGTTTCCACTGGAAACGCCTTTTGGTTAAACTGTCAGCGAGGAATTTGCATTTGCACTGTTACATTTTTATAGAACTTTAATGCACATAAACAACAGCTGCTTGTTTCAGTGAAAATACATTGATGGCTTTTTAATAAAGTTGTGCAGCTGTAAAGTATTTTGTCTGGTGTCAATTCTATCGTCAGCTACATCGTTATGGCAAATGTTCAAATGTATATGGTGATAAATATCTTTGGTCATATGGTCCTGCTCTGTCTGTCACCTTCTGTGTTGAGCTCATTGTTTCCTCTGTAGTGGCTGAGCTGAGTCCAAGTAGCTGAAAATGTTCCTCTGCTGCTCCGTCAGACTCTCCTCCTCCTGCTGATCAGCTGGGACACAAAACAGATCTTTGTTAGGCTCCACACTGCACTGAAGAGTCAAAGTGTCTCATATGTTCATCTGACAAGTAAAAGAGCACATTTTTGTTTCCCGAGGTGGGCAACTTGTTGGAAACAAACACAAAAGCTTTGAGCACTGATACCTGCCATTGCTGGCATTGAAAGATGCAACGCCAGCAATGTGGATTGGTTTGAGTCTTGACAATCCACATTGCTGGCATCTTTCAATATGTTTGAATGCACCAGTGTAAGTGCAGCCACTCAGACTCAATGTGTTCATAGAAACAGGTGCACATGTGTCACGAGTTCATCCAGCAGTAGCTATGGCACTTGGCCACAGGGGGCAGCAGTGGACTGACCTGCATTTGAGACTGCTCCAGCTGCTCTGTGACAGTCAGTAGATCTGCTACAAATTGCAGATCATATGCAAGTTTTGGAAATGACATTATAAATATTCCTAACTTAGCCACGGCAGCCATGTTGATGTATTACCTATATTGGCTGAAAATGTTCATTTGCAGAGAAAAGACACAGGCAGACTGTGCTTACAGGACAACAACAACAACAACAACAACAATCTTTATTTATAGAGCACATTTAAAAACCAACGGCATGCCAAAGTGCTTAACATAGAACAAATTAACACAAGTATAATCAGAGTCATAAAAATAAAAGTGTAGAATTATGCTCACAGGAAAAAGCCACCAATAGAAAAAATATAACTATAGCACATAGCTATAGCACAATATAACTGTGCCATCAACACACAATGGGGATAAGACATACACAGCGCAAATAAAAAGCAAGATAGGAAAATTAGTAAAATAAATCACTGCAGACAAGGCCAGCATTTAACCGGTAGAAAACGCAAGATTAAACAAATACGTTTTAAGCCGTGATTTAAAAGATTGAATAGAGTCAGACGCCCGGATGCCAATCGGAAGGTTGTTCCACAACTCTGGTGCGGCCAGGGCAAACGCTCCATCACCTCTAGACTTCAGCCGAGATCTAGGCCACACCAACAGTAACTGTGAGGATGATCTTAAAGCCCTAGCAGGAACATATGAGCTTAAGAGTTCCTTAAGATAGCTCGGTGCTGTGTTATTAGTGATTTTAAAAGTAAACAGCAGAATTTTAAATTGGATACGGTATTTCACAGGCAACCAGTGCAAATCAGCTAGGACGGGAGTAATGTGGGCAAACTTCTTATGTTTGGTTAGAATGCGTGCAGCAGCATTTTGGACTGTCTGTAATCTATGAAGGAGGGCAGAGTGGAGTCCAAAATAGAGTGAATTGCAGTAATCCAGCCTCGAAGTTACAAAGGCATGGATGAGTTTTTCCCAGGTCTTTATGCGGGATATACTGCCTGGCCTTAGAAATAAGGCGGAGTTGGTAAAAACTGGATCTAACAACAGCAGACACTTGTCTATCAAGTTTAAATGAGCTGTCAAGTAACACGCCCAAATTCCTAACAGTGTCGGAAAAGGAGCTAGTGAGAAAACCAAAAGCATCACGAAGTTTGGCACGAAGGACGTCACTGCCAAAGACCACAATTTCAGTTTTCTTATCATTAATAAGAGTATTTGCCAGGAGCCATTGCCTGACCTCACACATGCACCCTCGAAAACTATTCAAGGACAAAGCTAGGTCATCATTTAACCTAAAGTAGATCTGAATGTCATCAGCATAATAATGAAAAGCGATGTGATATTTCTCAAAGATAGCGCTTAATGGAAGCATGTACAATGAGAACAGAGTAGGGCCTAACACAGATCCCTGAGGGACACCACAACAGACAGGTGCAGCGGAGGAAGAGGAAGTGGCCAAGTGAACCGAGGAGAGCCGATTGGACAAGTATGATTTAAACCAATCCAAGGACACCCTTGATGCCTACAGTGTGCTCAAGTCTCGCCAATAGGATTTTATGATCAACCATATCGAAAGCCGACGATAAATCCAATAGCACTAGGACCGAGGAGCGTCCATTGTCAGCCATTAGTAGAAGGTCATTGAGAACTCGGAGCAGCGCTGACTCAGTGCTATGATGTGGTTTGAAGGCCGATTGGAATTTATCATTAATGCTATTCTCATCCAGGTAGGCCTGGAGTTGAAGCAACACTATCTTCTCAAGAATTTTGGCCAAGAACGGAAGCTTGGAAATCGGCCTATAGTTCGCATAATCATTATAATCGAGGTTCCTTTTTTTAAGAACAGGCTGAATTATAGCATGTTTAAAGGCTGATGGTACGCAACCAGAGAGCAAAGAAGAGTTCAAAAGGGACAATATACTAGGTCCAATTGCACTAAAACAGTCCTTAACTATACGAGATGGAAGAACATCATATACGAGATTAGTATTGTTCAGTTGTTCAACCAGACGCTTAAGAGTAGGGAGTGAAACGGGTTCAAACTGATAGAAGGAAGAGGAACAGTCAGGGGTAAATGCAGGGCCTGTCATTAAAGGAAGAGCAGATTTAAGAGATGAGACTTTATCTAAAAAATAATTTAAAAATTGTTCGCAAAGAACCGTGGAGCACGGCAGCGGCATAGTGGGGCAGGGGTTGACCACAGAGTTAAAAATTTAAAATAAAATTCGAGGATTGTTACCATTGGTAGAGATAATTTTTGAAAGAAAAGCTGCTTTAGCCATTTTGGCAGCAGTTTGAAACTTCAAGCGACTAGTACGTAGGATGTCGTAAGATGCCTGGAGTTTATCTTTCCTCCACCTTCTCTCATCCCGCCGACACGCACGTCGTAGAGCGCGAACAGAGTCACTTAACCAACATTGTGAGTAAGTTCTGGGGCGCTTCATTTTAATAGGTGCCACAGTGTCGAGGATGGAGGAACATGTAGTTAACAGGGTATTGGCAAAATCCTCAACCATATGAGGGGTAAGACAATCTGACGTAATAGATGCAGAATACACAAAAGAAGCAGAGAATTTCACCACAGTATCAGCATTAACAGTACGCACATCACATAATAACGTTACATGTTATTATGTGATGTTACTGAAATCATCATGAATAACAGGAGTGGTGATTCCTGTAACTTTGTGTATATAATTTGGCATTTCTTACTGATGTAGGCCAAAAATAAATACATAAACTGAGCACCTGATGGCGTTGAACTTTTGTTGTCCATCTTCCATTGGTTTGAATTTTCCAGTACAAACACAAATCCCCCAACCCGAGGATCAGCACAATAAACCTAACAGACCTACACCTTAGTTCACAGATTCACTTTGTCTAAGGTTGATTTCTGGGATTTCACACAACCCAGGATTCAGATGGTGAATCCATGATGGGCTTGGATTTACATCATTATAAATGAAATGTGCTCTACTTGGAAGCAGCCGGCCCCGCCCCTTTTGACGGGTTGTGTGAGACTTTAAATCATCAAACTGTAAATTATAAATGTAAATTGTTATTGATCCTTTACCCCGAGTCCTAAAGTGTAGATTTATTTTCTTACTCTTCTTATATTTATTGTTTGTTTACTTGCACCGCTGTAACTGCAGCCTCGTCGTCTCGTCTCTCCATATGCTGGACTGTCTGTAGCGGAGATGACAATAAAGTTTACTTTGACTTCAGCAGCGCGCAGGCGCACCGATGGCTCTCGCGCTCACTTTATAGAATGTAGAAAAAACATGGGTGCAGATTATAAGTCTGTATCATAATATCTGTTTGTTGTTTTGTTTTTATTTTGTTTTTTTCTTGCCCGTGATGCCCCCCCCACCACGATGCATTCTATTGGTTTGCACACTTACACACACCCAGCTGTGGTTTCCTGTTTTGCTGGACTCTGGAGAGCCCCGCCTTTAACGCTCTTCTCTCACAGAGAGCAACAGAAAACTTGGAAAAACTCCAGATTGACTGAACTCAGTTCAAAGTTACCTTGACACCTTTAGATGTGAGACGTAGTGATGGTCCGCTTGAAGCTGACGCTCCGGTGCGTGTGTCAGAAAGATCAACGCGCTGCTTCAGAAGCACCGTGTCGAGGCTTGATTCGTTTGGCCAGAGTCACGTGATCAGTGACGTCTGAAGCTTCGTTTAGAACGTACCTTTTTTTAAATCGAACTTTATTGAAACACAATGAGTATACAACATACAAACAGATGAAGTTTACAAAAGAACAGAACATGAACATACAGAACCAGGAGTAAAAAAATATGATATGAGTAGGCGAAAAAAATCAACATATAAATATTGTTCTGAGAGGCTTTTTGTTGGTTGAGTCTGAAATTGATTGTATGTACAATTCATATCCTTATAAAACGGCAGAAATATGGTGTTTTATTAATAAACTTACATTCATGGATATAAAATAGCTAAAAGTATTAACAAATATTTTATAAAAAAAACATTTATCATTCTTCCTGGGGAACTTAAAGAAAAAGAATAAAACATTTTCCTATCATAAAGAAAACTCCCTTAAAATATGGACAATAACAAAACTGCTAAATTCTTCCAGAATCTCTGTGTAGAGGAACCAAAAGAGATGTGCCACAGTTTCTGGATGATCCCCACAGAAAGTTCAATTAGTATTTATGTCTCTTTTAAATGTTACCATATAGTGACTGGCTGGGTCACATTTATGAAGAATTTTATATGAGATTTCCTTCACCTTGTTCACAATTAGATATTTATGGGATCATCCAGACTGTCTTCCAGGTGATATCTGGAACATGTCGGTTCCAGTAAGATATTCTATATATGGGAGAGACATGATATCTTCTTGGAATAAACTACGTCTTCTCTTATTGCTGTTACCAAGTTCCTGTGAAAAGCAGATTTTTCCCACTGCTGACTCAGCTGGATCAGGGAGAGTGACTGAGGCAGATATTGAGCTGTCAGTGTTTTTATATAACATTAAAGTCCCTGAGGGTATGGCACCAAGCACCATTGAGAATTCCCCAACACTGACGGGAAAATTATATAGTGTAAGGAATTCATTGTAAGTAAGTAGTGCTCCCTCGTTAAATTTTAAAACTTAGTAGCGGCCGCCATTGTTGGCAGCTGAAATTTGGCTGGGCCGCGCTATGAATTCTGGGATATGGTGGGCCACGAAGGACACACCCGACCCATCCTTCAAACTCGGGGGAATGAAGGACGCATTTGAAGGAGTCGAGGAATCGGGACAGCCTTCGTCGCCTGGCTGTGACGTCATCGGCCTTCAAATGCGGCCTCCGGAGGATGCAGCCGACGTTTTGGGACACAGCTTGTGTGTCTTTGTTGGTCATGTGACCTCCCAGGGACTACACATGGAAACGAGCAGTTTAGCTCAATTCTGGCAGGTTTCCATCGTCTGTTTTTGTCCTGATGTCCATGAACATGAACACTGTCCCTGTCAAACACGTCCAGATAATCTGATCCAGTGTTGTTCTTCTTCTGTGGTGTTTGTGATGGAGCAGCAGATCCTGATGTCCTCCACCAAGGGGGCAGCAAATTCAGCTGACTGTCATCATTTATTAAAAAGATGTAACAATGTGACATAATGCAATATAATAGTGTCAGTTACACATTGTGGGTTGCACTGTGACCAGAATGGACATTACCTCCTGCCTAATGGAAGCTGTCAGCCATCCTGCAACCATCAATTAGATAAGCAGAAGTGAAGGGATTGTTAACAACAATTTAATAATAAAATGTAATGTGATAGTTGCACTTTATTAGCTCCCCACAATCGTATGAATAATAACCATGAATGCACTGCATGCTCATAGCAAGTTCTTTAGGTTTAAAGTGAGATCCTGCTTTAAAGGGCGCTTCATCTGCTGGGAATGACATGTTTCTTCTAGTATGTAAGGCTCAGCCCATCTTACTGGGACTTACTTTTGTAGATCCACATGCTCTAAACCTGCTGCTCCATGATTGGTGCAGAAGCTTTAAGCTACTATTAACAAATAATGACCATGGACTTAGTTGTTACTACAATAACTTATCATTGAGCAACTTTTAATTTTACTTGTAAAACTATGCAAGTAGAATTGAATGGGGCACAGTGAGTTGAGCACAGGCCCACTCTGTGACACTCAGAGGTTTGTGGATATCATACTGAGAGTATTGGACACAGTGCAGCCAGCTTGCAGCCACTTTCCCACCACTTTAGCACAATGTTTACATGAGACTCAGCCACACTAATGTTCCTGGGCAGACATGTGGTGCAGCATGGCTGATGGCACTGTACCTGCAGCTGTCATGGACAAGAACCACTCAATACCTCACCCAAGCCAAGCCTGTGCTGATGTTGTGATCTGAGACCGAGACACTAACCCAGGATCAGGATATGATGTTGTGAGAGTTTCACTAAGAATTAGCTCTGATTACAAGATTTCAATCTATCGTAACTCTAATTTGTATTTACTTCAGTTTGTTCATCTTGGAGCTGTGTGCAGCTGAGGACAGTCTTATTATTACCAGGTGAGGATATGTAACAGCCACAGTCTGTAGAGATGATGTCACCATGGAGTGGTGATGTCACTGGAGCTGCCAATATGTGCTCCAGCCAAAGCTACACCAGAGGGTTGTGCTGTGTAACAGGTTGGTGCAGGTGGTGTTATCTACATTTGAACATTAGGCAACAGTCTCATGAAGACACTTTCTATTGTTCACTAAAGACCAACAATAACAGAGACAAAGGGAGAGCAGCAGAACTAGTGCTAACAATTAGCACTGCTAGCCTGCCCACCAACACCAGCTAATGTTATAAAAACCATGATCAATGATTTTGCTGTAACGGCTCCAGCTGTCTGTGTCAGGGACACGTTGGAGATGAAGTGAGTGATCCAGTGACAAAGGTTTGGAAAGCTGCAGTCAGCTGAGACTAAAGGAGTCACCTGACCGAGAGACCAAATGTTTCACTGAGAACGTCCAGATGAACAGAATCAACCTTTGGGATCATCTGTTCCACACATCCATGTTTCACATACTGCATTATATTTGCTCATTGCTGTGCACACAGGCCTGTGGCTTATAACCAACTCCAAGTTCAGACTCAGAGGCTGCTGAAGCTGTTTTCTGGAACAGAGACGTGTTGGATATGAAACCAACTCTTCTTTATGTGTCAGCACTGAGGAAAGGAGCAGCTTGGTTTCTAAGTGTATGAAGGACTGTAGCAGTGTGTGTGTGAGCTTTATTTCACAGACAGAACCATGTCAAAAACACAACTTCAGGTCAAAACAATACAAAATCAAAGAGTCTGATCAGAAGGATTAAACAGAGGAGTGTGGGACTGTTTTTAACAGACAGCAGGTTAAGCCAGGCTGGAGGAGTAAACTGAGCCTCGGTGTGAGCAGCAGTGTGTTTGACAGGAAGCTGAGATAAACAGTCTGGAGCCCATTTAGTGCTTCATATGAAAGTGTGAGGATTTGAAAGCAAATCTAAAATCAAGCAGGAGTCAGTGTGAGAATGATTTGTGCTTTTCCTCAGTCAGATGCTGGGAGTTTCAGTTCATCCATGTTCAGCGTGCTGTGCTTTGTGTAACAGGAGAAGATGACAGTATAAATCAAGTCTTCATGTCACTGAAAGCCTCCACAGTCTGCTATGGAGGTGCATCAGTTTGGATTTACAAGAAGAACATTTCTTAAACCTGCCACAAGATGGCGCTCCAACAGAAGGGATGTCCACAGTGTAACACAGACACACACATACTGTGTGAATGTGTGAGTGAATGGGCTTTCAACACAAGGCTTCTGCTGCTACCTTTAATGACATAATTAGCTAACAAGAACAAACTGTTAATTACCAGCAAAGAACGGCTCCAGATTTTAGCTGCTGACCATTTAGTGAAACGTTGATTACATCAGCTTATTGTTGATTCTTCAACCTTAATATCAGCTGCTTTAAAGGAGCCTGGTTCTCTGGCAGTAACACTTTTCTTCACTAGATGCAGTGCAGGCACAGTCTGTGTTTCTAAACTACACACTAATGTTCACTGTTGTGCAGCTAAATCCTCCCTCTGGATGGGAAGAATCCCTGTCAGGCTTCAAACACCTGGCTTGGTGTTCTGGAGCTAATGTGTCACCTGTGAGGACTCTGAGATGAACACACAGCAGACACTTCAGTTCTCCGTCTGTGTGTCCTCAGTTTCCCAGCATGCCTTGGCTGTGGTGGTGGAGGTGAATGAGGGGGAACATGCTGCTCTGTCAGCACTCAGGTTTCATACCTGCTGATCTCAGAGGACAAAGCGGCGTTACAGCAGCGCACGTTGATGAGACCTGATGCTCTGAACAGTTCAGACTTCAGCCTCACTCTGAGAAAACAAACCACTGACTGTCAGCAGCAACTACACCTGCTCCATCAGTGACGGAGAGAAGAACTGAGACTGAGAGACATACAGCTGCAGGACAAAGGTCAGAAACGCCCGCTCTTTGTACGGGTCAGGAGTTAGTACTGCAGAGGTCAGAGGTCAGCTTGCTGACAAACCATTTGAAACAGTTTGGAGCTAAAAGCACAACAGCAGAGGAAAGAAGAGACACTGCAGAGATGATGCAAAATATTGTGTTTTGTTCTCAGCTGTCAAAAAGTGTAACACACGTGTTCCAGCACAGCCTTTGTGTACTTTCACTTCTCCATACTGTCCATTGGAAATCCTGTTTGTTCCTTTTTGATTTCAGTCCATGTGTCCAAAGCAAACTTCTGTCCCACACTTTCTCTGCTGACTCTTCACCGATGCTCAGATGATCTCAGATGATTTCACCAGAACTCATCAAAATTCGGGCTCCACAGAAACCCAGACGTCACTAAACAAGCGTAAGAAGCAAAGTGAAAACTGGTCGTTCAGCTTTATTGACCAAAGATAAGCTCACATGTCACCTCATGACACAGACACTTATTTCCACAGCATGCACGAGGACTGACAATAAGTGTCTATAAAGCCACTTCTATCTGCCACACCTGTGCTTCTGTCATGGTTGCTCTCCTCTCACTCTGTCATTTATCCACAGTCTGCCTCCCTCTGCTCCGTCAGCTGACGTCCTCTCTACACCACCTGCTGTGTTTTATCCTGCAAAAACACATTTAAGAAGCGTTGCACCGAGTAACGGGAGTAACTGCTATAAAATCCATTTAAAGGAGGTGGTGCTGAGTGCTGTGACTGGGGTCCCACCACTGACATCACGGGTGGAGGACATGTTGGAAAACTGCTACAAAGTGCTGTGCAGCCAGCAGAGCTTACAGTCTGTCCTGTGTGTCATACAGGCTCTCACACTTAGTGTTTCTGTGACACATTGAAGAGAAGTTTGTGTTGTTCACAGTTGTGCTTGTACTGAGTGACAGCTGACATGACCTAACAGGAATAATGTGTCTGTGCTGAATGAGAAGTAACACACAATGAAGTCTTGATGCATCTCCATCATCCAGGAAAGTGAGTCTGTTGGTTCTGTTCATCTGGACGCAGCGTTTTGTGGGAGAAACGTGTCGTCATCATCAGGTGACGTCTTCAGTCTCAGCTGCAGGTTTCAGTCTTACAAACAGGACATTTGCATAAAGACTGAAAGCAGCTGCAGGAACGATGGGCTGGGAGCTCCGTTCCTTCATCTTAATTATGCAGATTCTCAGGACCATTGATCAACAACCACTGATCCATGTCCATGAGTCCCATTCACAGAGATGTGGAAATGGCTGCAGTCACAGCATGTAAGATGGAAATAAATGAGAAGGATTTAGCTGAAGTGGATTTGATTTATGTTAGTTCTTTTTTAACTTGTAGTTCTACATTGGAAGATTATTGTGATATTGGAATATAAAAATACATTTATATTCTATTATTTTCTCAAAATAAGCGTCACACTCGTGGAAGCCGGTGTAGCCGCCGAAACGCCTGCATTTATGGAGGCTTTCAGCCCCAGGTAGGCCAGTTATGGATCTTGGGATCCACATTATGTCAGCATAAAATACATACTTGGGCAGAATTTTGCAAATATCTATTTTTCATTTTGTAGCAGCATAGAGCTTTTTTCCAATTATTTTTTAAAAGTCAGGTCAAGGCTCCAAAAGCCCAAAGGCGATATAACAGTTTGTGTTTGCTACATGGATCATTGTAGTTCAGCTTTCCTTTGTTATGTTTCTTTAAGAGCTCAAAATGTGTTCATTACATAAATCAAATGTCATTTTCTCTGTAGCACTTCATGGATTTCATAAGCAACACACTGTAGTTGTTCACACAAAGCATAAAGGTAAAAACAATATACACAGTGTTATCTTCATTTTAGATGTCACAAAGTATTTGCGGCTCCCAGTGTTTTCCCGAACCCTGACCCTTTGTGTGGAAACCGGGTCCAAAAGGCTCTTTGGGTGTTAAAGGTTGCTGACCCCTGCACTAGGCCCAACTGACACATATATTTGATTCCAAATACAAAAAATAATGTGTAACCTGCTGGAAGAATGTAGGAGGTTGAGACAGGATCTCAACACTTGGTGTCTGCAGCAAAAGACAACAATATGTGGGCCGATCGTGGCTCAAGAGTTGGCAGCTCGTCTTGTAATCGGAAGGTTGCCGGTTCGAGCCCCGGCTCGGACAGTCTCGGTTGTTGTGTACTTGGGCAAAAAAGCACTTTGGGGTCCTTAGGGACGAGTAAAGCACTCTACAAATACAGGCCATGTAATGGCAGAAACGTTCTCTAGTGTAAATCCTGACTAGTTCATTAACTACAGATCAGTTTCAGTGAACATTATTCACAGAGGGATCTGAGTTCCTTATACCAGACTCTACAGAAACTGTAACACTGTGCAGCTCTGCGACTCAACAATATGACAACAATGTAACACACACTAGAATCATCAAATAAAGCCCCACTAACCACTAGAACTAACTAACTAGCACTGGACACTTGCATATTAGAGATTTCTACCACCATAGGAGGCGAGATATCATCCTTGAACCAGAGCATCCAGCCCTCAATTTCGGACATAAAAAGCGACGTGGCCAGGCATGATAACACTTTGACTGAACTGCAGGACTGTGCCTCGAACCACTCTGACACCATCGCCACTCTCCAGGCCACTGTGGAGCGTTTGTCTGCGGAGGTAAAGAAGTTAGATGAGAGATGTGGAGCTCTTGAGGCGCTCCAGGAGGAATCATTTAAGAACTGCAGGAGAAGGCACAGAGGGACCCAAGATGACTGAGTTGGTTCACACCTGTTGGCGGAGGCGCTATCTCTCGAGGAGAAGCCTCATCGATCGAGCACATAGAGCGAATCGCCAGCGTCCCAAACAAAGTCATCTTCCTCGGCCCATCATCTTGAGATTGCACTACTACCACATTGGTGAGGAGATTCTGCTGAAAGCTGCAGAGAACAAGAACCTGATGTATAAGGGTTTTTAAAATAAACATCCTCCCAGATTTCCCTCCCTCTGTTGGAAACGCAGAGCCGCATTTGCAAATATGAGAGGAAGACTACGTGGGATGACCGGCGTCAGGTACAGACTGCTATACCCTGCAAAGCTGTTAGTGACCCATGGTGATGTGAGGAAAAGCTTTAGCGATCCCAAAGAGACCGTAGACTACGCGGAGAAGCACCTCTCCCACCCACCTTCAAATGTATTAAAAGCAAGGATATATCTATATGTCTAACGCTGACACAGCACTGTGTTTCTTCTTTTCCCTTTATATTCCATGTAAAGGTGAATATGGAGCGTTTATGGAGCTCGTTTATTGACCAGCTGTCAGTTAGAAGGTAAGAGTTACTAGGTTAACAGAGGTTAGCAGTAACAGTACGGGGAAGTATATTGTGTTGTTCTTTTGTTGGTTTTTATTTTATCCTACTTTACTTTGTTATTTTGATTTTACCTGTTGTGAGTGCTTCCCGTAATTCTCCTTTTTCTTGCGCCGCTGCGGCCAGAGTTCACAACATTACATATTTTTGTATCTATAAACAGGAAGCTGACACTCTCCAGACTTTATCAAAGGTGTGAGCGTCACAGCAGAGGCCTTTGTGTCAACGTAGCTGAAGACAAAACACAGAAACACATGAAGGAGATTTTCCTGGCCTGGATTTTATACAAATATTCTGCAGTACATCAAAAATGAAAGAAAACCATTAGTCAACATATGAACATCAACTCTGAAGTTACAGAGCTTTGATTGGAGACACAGCTGAGCGTTTTGCATTTTGCATAATTAATTACATAATTAATGATGTAACCATAATTAAATGGTTACATCATCTTTAAAGTCCCCAGAGATCAGGAAAAGGGCCTGAGGGTGCTGTGTTTGGAGTCTGCTGGTTACAGTGTGCAGGACCTCACAGGCTGCTGCAGCGTTAGCAGAGGGCGGGACATACACAGCTATCATAATCACGTGTGTAAACTCTCGTGGTAGATAGTACGGTCTCATGCTAACCGCTAGCAGCTCAATGTCCTTACAGCATAGCGTCTCTTTGATAGAGAAATGCCCAGAGTTACACCATCTATCGTTCACAAACACAGCCAGACCCCCTCCTCCCTTCTTACCACTCTCCGCTGTTCTGTCATAAGAGGCTCAGCAGCTAAAGCAGCACACCTGGGTCTCCCAGCCTATTAAAAGCAGCCCTTTGCTTCACCTGCTTCACTAAACATTATTATTTTAAGCAGAGTGGTGTGATTTATGTAGGCATTGCTGTGTGACAGGAGGACTTTTCTTGCACACCCACCAAATGAGGGCGCACATGCTTCCACGCCCACTGGTGACTGCACACATCCTTTCAAGGAAGCATTTCATTCATCCCTAACAAATGGAACAAAACACTGTGCAGCGTGTTCAGGTTTGAACGTGGCCCTGGCCTCTCTCTGCATCCACCTGGCACATGCAACACACATCCACTCCCTGCTGAACTGCTTGTATTTGATGTGTTGAAGTTTTGGTAAAGTTTGAATAAATTCCACTTTATTTATAGGAACATTTCATCTGTGGACTCCTGCTTCCCCTCTCCTTGAGCCAGTTTGTGACGGGAACATGACATAAGAAAAGTAATTTATCCCTTTTTGATTCTGTGTATCTGGCGCTCATCCAGTGAGTTCACACTTGGCAGAAACAGACTGAATTTGTCTGGAGAACTTTGGCTTCAGCCAAGTTAGATAAACACACTGTGTCTCTGTCAAAACAGCAGTGTAGTTGTGGCACCCCTGTGAGGGAATGAGCACATGAATATTATTTTGTGTAAAACACTCATGTAACGGGACATTTTTCATTGCTATATGTATTTATTTTCAGTTTCTTTAAGAGGATAGAAAATCCATGTAACAGGGATTCATTTTATGTTAGAAAGCAGTGAGGGCGGAACTTTGGTGCTTGCTCCGGGGTTTCGGGGAGCAGTAAGTGGAGCCCACCTTCCGCTGCTTCCTCAGACACGTTCTGGAGGAAAGCAGAGACGCATCGTGTCTTCCTTACTCTGCTCTTCACCTGCTTTTACAGGTCGGTACATGGTGCTCGCACCGAAAATGTTGTTTATTGTCACCATGGTTACCCAGGTTAATGTGAATGGGAGAGTTAAGGCGGTCCGCCAAAGTTATTTATATGTAAACACGGGAGAAAACCAGAGGAGTGTCCCGCGCGACCGCACCGCGAGCCCGCTCGTTAGGTGGAGCGCTCGTGAAGCAGAGTCAGTGCGCTCCTATGCTCTGTGCAAACGTGTTGTAATGCTCCAATCAAATCAGTTCTGTGAGATGTGAATGTTAATAGTTCTGTTAAAGTGACTGAGTAGATTAGCTAGTGTAACACAAGCACTCTGAGCAACTCTGTGTAGCTAACAGAGGCATTCATGGGTTGATTAAACAAGCTGTGTTTCATGATGCACTAAATAGTGATTTTGCCAGTAAATTACTGGAGGGAACAAATGTAATGTATTTACCAATGCTGTTATTGAATAGAACTGTTTAGCCAGTAAGACACTGCAGAAGACAATGTGATGTGTTTATTGATATGATAAAAGGATGTAGCTGTTATGGAAAGAAGTGTGAACTTGAGAAACTGAACCAGTTAAAAAGAGTATATTTCACTGATGTTGTGAAATAAGTAAATGTAATTGATGTGAATGAGGAAGCAGCTGAACAGTATATTGAAAGCTCATGTTTAGTGTTTTATAGCATTTATTTGTGTGAAATAAATCAGACTCAGACACGTTCTGGAGGAAAGCAGAGACGCATCGTGTCTTCCTTACTCTGCTCTTCACCTGCTTTTACAGGTAACATGTTTGTCATCGAGGTCTTCATCCTTGGGACCCGTAACATAGTAACTTCTTCATTGTTATACTTCTATAGTTTTCCCATTTTGTGAGCTGTGGATGTGGAAAGTGTCTCAGTGACACATCCACATGAAAACGGCGTTACCTTCGTTCATTTGCACGTCAAATGAACGAGCTGTTTGGACTTTAACGTCACAGCTGATGCTTCGATACTCGAACTCAAGAGTTCAGCTTCCACTCAGAGGTACAAGTACACACAGCAAAGATAAACGTGTACACAAGGTGGAACCCACAAGTGCACAGCTCCAACCAGAGATGGGCAGTAATCCGATTACTTTTTTTCAAGAAACGAGTAAAGTGAGGGATTACTATTGCAAAAAAGGTAATTAGATTACTGTTACTTTCCCGTAAGCACGCTGCGTTACTGCGTTACTAAAACCGCAGCTGTGTGCAGATGAACAATGGATAATCTATCGAGTGTGGAGAGAGTGTGAGCGTGCAGCGTTTAAAGCGTGGAAGCACTGACCTTACTTTGAGTTTGACTCTGTAAAAAGTGACAAAAACATTAGCATCCGCTGTTCACTGCGTCTGAAGACAACATGCTCACTCACTATGTGTTAATGGGCATGCTTATTTATAACTTTGATAAAATGTCATAAAAATAATTCCATGCCAGCTCACCATTGGTGATCAGGTAGTTTCTGTTCCAGTTCCAGTCCCATAAATCATGAAGCTTGCTGCCAGAAAAGCTTCAAATCTCCTTTGAAAGCTGTTTGTGGTCTTGATTGTGGGAGCTTCAGTTGTCTGACTCCAGCTGCCACACAGTGCTCACTGATATCATTTGCAAAAACCCCAGTGTGACAATATTTATCAGTGAAGCAGAAATCAGGAAGTGACGACTTTTCTTTGAACATTTGCTAAGGCTAAGCTGTGCTTTCTACCACAGTTGGGAATTTCCTGGTTTACAACAAATTATTGTGTCAACACCGCATAAGATTTCAAACTACAGGAAAATCACTGGAGTTATAAGAGGCAGACAACGACACACACACCACATGCATGCTGTTGCTATTTATTGTGGATTAACCTGTCAAGGGCAAGAACAAAAGAATTCTGCCTCAAATACAGGAAATCATAGCTTTCCTGTATTTCCTCCATTGTTGGCATGCTGGTTAGTGCTGTTGCTCCACAGTAAGAAGGTCCTGGGCTAAATTATCCATGAATGTAAACGGCTGTGTGTTTCTATCTGATAGACTGGTGAGCTGTCCAGGGTGTACCCTGCCTGGTAACCTATCACTTCAGGGTTATTTCCCAGCCCTGCTGCAACCAGGATAGAGATAGGAGGATGGTAGTTGTTGTAGACCCATTCAATTTCCATTGAAGGATTAAAATGTTCCAGGAGCTCAACTTACTCCATCTGAACATGTTTCAATCGTGTTTTATGAACACAACATGCAGCTTTACTGAATATGAAAAGGTTGTGCTGATTTAACTCAGTTGTTTAAGTTTCTGCCAAAGCAAAACCTTTGTGTACAACCAGTGTCCACTATTGAATCAAGTAAATCCAACATGTTTTTGTCAGTGCAAAAGGAGTTACGGTGCCTGTATTCCTGCACAATATTGTCCCGGGAGGGAGGAAAACTTTCTGGTGAAGTTTTGGTTGATTTTTGGGTTTTGCTTGACACTAGGTTGATTTTATCAGTGAGGTTTGGATTGTTTTCTTTCTCTAAGAGAGAGAAAGATGGTTTTATGCTTGGACATGTTTGCAGTGGGCCCCAGTATTTGTTACTTTATTAGTATTTTATTGGTTGCGTTTGTTTGTGCTTTTGTTACAGTGCACTGAGATAAGAACATCTGAGAGGTGTGATCCACCGGTGGTGATATTTTGGTATTTTGTGAGTTCCCGATTTAACAAATCAGCTCTTTAATCCAGACCTGAGAGGTTGAACTTTAAAGCGCTATAAAATATTCTTACTGGAAACAGTGGCAAAGTGTTTTTCTCCATGATTGTAATGGGCTTGGGAGAAATTCACTTATATGTGACATTGATCACATGAGAAGTCCTGAGCCTAAAAGGATTGCAGCGAGTCAATCCAGTCCAAAAACAAGGAGCTGTTTTCCTTTAAAATGATGACGTCATCTTGCTGGTGATGGAGGCTCGAACAGGCTGCGCGTGAGACTCCATTATCAGCAATATCTGGTATGAATGTGTGTGGATGTATGCATGTGACTGGACTGTGATGGACTGACGACTAAAAGTTTAACTGACTTGATACTGAGACAAAAACGGTGCCGACTTTAGGATTAGTGAATGTCCACAACAATTCACCCAGCCTGTAGAAGAAGGGTGGAGGTTTTGTCTTGCTTTGTTTTGTTGTTGCAGGAGCAGAAGGATGACAGAGACTAAAGGGGGAGGCTGTAGCTTCACATGAGTGTGAGCTGCAGACTGAACCCTTTGGTTGCTAATGTTGAGTCACTGATGTTTGCATTAAGAAAATTGTGTTTTATTAGCTGTGTTTTAATTAAGGTATCACATTATATTGTTGGGAATGTTAAATGCTAAAGTGAAGAAAAGCTTTGATTTCACTCATGACTGAACATGTTATTATTAACCATAGCAGGCCACTGTAAAGAGTCAATTAACTGTTATAGAGGAAAAAAGGCCAAAAACTCTGTTAATACCTATGAATAACAGGCAATGATAGACTTGTCACATTCAAAATAGAGACATGTAATAACAAACACGGGTCCGTGTCATTTAGGTTCTCCATTGAAATAGTCAATCATTTAGAAAAGTAGAATATATCTATATATATCTATATATCTATCTATATATCTATATATATATATATATATATATATATATATATATATTAGGGGTGCAACGATACACAAAATTCACGGTTCGGTTCGATACTTTGGTGTCACGGTTCGATATTTTTTCGATATAAAAAAAAATGTTCATGCCTTTTTAATTTGTCATTTATTAAAATTATAAATATATATTTTAACACAAAAGTACAGTTTTTAAATTTAACCCTAACCCTTGTGCGTGTTTTTTATTTTGACAGCGAATGCGCACCTGTGGACCACTTATGTGCAGCCCTGGTTATTTAGCTCGTCATATTGCAGCCACAGAAATTCTTTTGTCCATGAAACCATAAAGCTGCACTTTCTTTTTGCCTTATAGTCTGATTTGTCATAACGTCTCCGTTTTGTGGTAAACTTTTCTTTGGCTGTCACTTCTTCACCCTGACCTGTCTTATTTGGCTCAGCAGAACTGAAATGCTTTTACACAGGCACTCACATAAGCTCAGCGATTCTCTGCGCGATCAACCTCTCACATGTTTAAGCTGCGGGAGATTTCACTTGTCATGTTTGCATAGTAAGCTAACGATTAATAAGACAATGTCAGAGGAATTGGTGCACAAATTATCATCACTCACAGATCAGTGCTGTCGCTCTCTATACACAGTTCGCGCGATTGCAAAGTGAAAGCAAAAAAACAAGCGCA
>NW_027490041.1:4500000-4560000 GCF_041146795.1 Maylandia zebra
TCGAGTGGAGAGGAGACGTTGATATATCAGTGAGTTACAGAAGCATCAGAAGGAAAGGAGACAGTTATGACTGTTGGTTTGGATGCAATGATCAGTCCTGGAGTCTGATCTGCTCTGATGATGGTCCTCGTTGTGTCAGGCACAATTACAGAGACACATCCATCTCCTCCTCCTCTGTCTCTAACAGAGCAGCAGTGTATGTGGACTGTCCTGCTGGCACTCTGTCCTTCTACAGAGTCTCCTCTGACACTCTGATCCACCTCCACACCTTCAACACCACATTCACTCAAACTCTTTATCCTGGGTTTTGGGTCAGTAAATATCCTCCTGGTTCCTCAGTGTCCCTGTGCTGAGTGGAGTGTAAAGAGTGTCTCCTGTTACAGAAACACTCTGACTGTTGAACAGCTAGTTCAGTCTGTACATGTCTGTCTCTTTCACTCACAAACACGTTTTCAGATTCATGGATTCAATCAGTTGATGTTTGAAACTCTTCTAAATGATTCCTTGTAAACTTCTTCAGTCACAAACAAACAGGAAGTGATGTCACATGTGTTCCTGTCCACACAGCAGAATGAGTCTATTGCTGACAGTGATGTACAAACAGAGTGAGCATTTCTGAGGCCCAAAATAAACTGAGTAGTTCACTGAATGAACAATGGACTGTGAGCTCAGTTCCTTCATCATTAGTATGGATTATATATGTATATGTATTATATTAGTATCATATATATCAGGTGCTGCTGCTTTCAGTCATTGTGCAAATGTGCTGTTTGTAAGCTTGTAAAGCTGCAGTCAGCTGAGACTGAAGAAGTCACCTGATCAGTGAGCAAACGTTTCTGAAAACGTCCAGATGAACAGAATCAACCTTTTGGGATCAGCCAGCAATGCAGCATCATTGTTGTTCAGCTTCAGAGGTTTGCAGGAATGAACTGATGACCAGAAACAGCTGCAAAGTCCAAGAAAATACCAGCTGGAGTTCAGCTGCATTTGAAGAAGTCAAAGAAAAGTAAGGATGGCAAAGGGCGACGTTTTCTTCCAAAGAGCTGCAAACATGGTCGACGCCTCATTAGAAGAATCATCTGGACATTTGTGAGGAACTCTAACCAAGAAAGCAACGTCACACAGATCCAACAGACAGTTTCCATGACTGCAAGTGTTGAGTGGAAAAATGCTACATTGCATTATTGCATCCTCTCACCACAGGAGGCGCTGTTGGCACCACTGATTGCTGATCAGCTGTTCTCTGATGATCTGATTGATACTGTGAATAACGGGACTCACTGAACTCTGTGACACAGTGAAGATTACAGAGTTTAACTTCACCCTTTAAGACTGACCACAGAACCAAGTCCGCCAGAGCTTTTGTTATATTTTTACATGCTGTGGAGCCATTTGTGGGAGCATTTCAAGTTGCTATACATCAATACAACTGTTATAGCCCTAATTTTAATAATATGTATGCATTAAGTCCATAGTAACTACATAAACTGCAAAAAAAACCTCTGCTCATCCATCTCTGTGTGTATCAGGATACATTTGGTTCATAATACACAGAAAAATCAGAGTTATTACCTGTAATAAATGTGAAAGATTCCTGCAGTGATAACCAGGCAGGACTGAAACACATCCAAGCTGTCACCACGGTAACAGCACCGCCCATCCACAGGTGAGGGGAGGAGCAAAAAGAGGGACTTTGACCATTTTATACTAAAAACACTCAACTAATGTTTCTAATATGAAACAAATAAGCCCACATTAATGTGAGCGTTTATTAAATAATAATAATCATGATTTCCTCCTGATCTCATTTCCACAGCAGAGAAAACTGTGGTGTATATTGAGGTGGAGGGTGTGGTCTGTGGCTCAGGTGTAGAGTGAGGGTGGGGTGCACCACAGCAGCATGCTGGGACTGCTGAGGGTGGAGGAGGGAGTGATGATGACATCAGAGCTGCAGCACAGAGACCAGTGAACACACAGTCTGTTCATCTTTGCATAGATACAATATACAGCACAATATTGAATGACAGACACGCTGTGGGAGCTTCCACAGATACACTGACGTCAGCATCCAGAGTCCTCCTGCTGCTCCCCCCTCAGAGCCCCGTGATCAGCACCAACACATTCAGTTAGATGACAGAGTCCAGCTGCAGCTAGAATCAGCTCCCCTCTGTGAACAACAGCACAGCGTCAGTGTTTCACACTCAGTGAAAGGAGGAAACAGCAGAAGAACACCATGTGTGCTACGTTTCCCAGGACACACTACAAACTGCACAAATACAGAGCAGCACGTGGAAGGACCTGGAGCTGCATTTACAGAGCTGCAGACAGCGTGATGTCCTGTATGGACAGGTGGAAGGAACCAAGTCCTCAGCTGGAACACTCGTGTTTGTCCACAGACAGGAAACACAGCAGGAAACTTCCTCACAGAAGTGCAGCTCATGGATAACACACTTCCTGTCAGTCAGAATGAGGCTGCAGCCAAACACAGAAAGGTGTTTTTGTCCAGATGAGCCCAGAGAAGAAACACGAGTGTTCACAGACATCAGAAGCTCAGAGAGGTGAAACATGAGGTTGGAGTCCTCGTCAGCATCCAGAAGAGCTGCTGTGAAACCCTGAGTACTCATGACAGACTCTGATGGCACAAACACATCATGATTCAAACAGAAAGACAAACATGGAGCTCCTGATCCTCCTGCATGAGAACAAGCTGACATGAGCGCTGTGTCTGAGAGTGTCTCCCTGTCACAGTGACAATAACACAGCTGCTGCTCACAGTCATTAAACTGACCTGAGGTCAGCTGTGCTCCTTACATATGAACCATGTGACCTCACATCAGTGCTGTGGATGACTGTAGTCATAGAAGAGTAGAGCTGTAGCAGGTGGTGTGAGGAGGAGGTGGTGTATTGTAGTTAACGCAGTACTGAAACACTCCAGCAGAGGGCGCTGTTAAGTCCTTATTGTAACACAGTTACTGTGTGCAGTTAGACTTCATACATAATCTGCACTTATTTCCATCAGACATGCTGTCAGGAAATGATTGGTTTCTATTGATT
Source organism: Maylandia zebra (assembly GCF_041146795.1). Taxonomy (NCBI): domain Eukaryota; kingdom Metazoa; phylum Chordata; class Actinopteri; order Cichliformes; family Cichlidae; genus Maylandia; species Maylandia zebra. Next base: position 4,503,055 of record NW_027490041.1, read on the forward strand.
CTACTTCCTGTTGACTCGTTTGATGACAGTGAAACAATCACAGCTGATTGTGTGATGATGTAAACTGTCACTGTTACATTCAGTGTGTGTGACATAATGTTAGTGCAGGCTGATAACAGCCTGGTTCTGTTAGAAACACATGAACGTGTCCATAGATCAGTGTGTGTTTAACATGAGAGCTTCAGCCCTGCTGATGTGTTAAATAAAGACATGCAGGAAAACTGATGAGACTCTGAAATAACTCTTTATATTTATAATGTAACTCTGCATCAAAAGAACAACAAAGGATCCCAGACAGGTTTCTGTGAACAAAGACCATTCTGATGTTTCTGTGTTTCTAACACTTTGACATTATTAGTAAACAGACTGCAGTGAGCAGCATTTATAAAGAGCTTCTATATAAAGATATGACAGCTGTTTGACAAGTTTATCACTCTGTGTTTGGACCTGATCAGTCCAGCTGTTTACTTGAAACATGTTCATTTACCTGTTCTGTTATATTCATGTTCTTGTCTCTGTTGAAAACACATTTTAATGTCCCTCAGATTTTTCTCCCAGATGAATAAATCTAAAAATGACACAAACTGACTGCAGCTACTTTTTGTCCTTTCTGTCAAAAACCTTCATGTGACTCATGAGAGACACGTTTCAGCTGTTTGTGACAGATCAGAGGCCAACAAGTCATTTATAACACTTTCCATCATTGTTTAAAGTTCTCAGTGTTTCTGTGTTGCTGCGTATAGGATCTCCCAGCATCATCACTGTGCTGTCCAATCATTGTGTGCGAGGTTACCCTTATAGTGCGATGTGTGTTTGCACAAAGAGAAGCATGTGTGTCAAATATAAATAAGCACAGAACAGAAACAGCTGCTCGTTTCTTCTGTTTAGAGTCAAGTTAGTGTTTTGTGTCTTTGTTTGAGGCCTGATGTCGAGCAGAGGTGTGTGTAACTGCACTGCTCTGTTATATGTGTGAAGTGTGTGCTTCTCTTCAGCATCATCTTTGTCACTGCTGATTCCTTTGTGTCATCATGTGTTGAGAAGAGAGAACAGTTATAACGGAGGAGCAAAAGGAAGCCCTGAAATCTGCATCAACAAGGAAGTGTTGGCTCACCAGTGATCCCAGCAGAGCCACTGGTTTGGCTCCAGTTGTTCTAGATTCAATGATGTTGTTGCTACAGATACATGTCAGCATCTTTATTGAATTTTATATGAAGCAGAAATGGTGTCATTAGGAGAAGAAGAGGAGAACAAGTCCGGCGAGGAGGCAGCAGCTCTTAAAGATGAAACAGCAGCTCAGCCCTGAGCTCAGAGAGCTGCACATGAAAAAGCTCCTCAAGCAGATCCTGTCAGAGGTTTGTCATCAACAGGAGGAACTGTTCACATCATAGGATGAAGATGCTGTCAGCTGGATGAAGAAGGTTATTTAATGCAAACGTTCACACTGAAGTCAAATTGTTGTCGTGTTGAACAGATTCATGTACTGATCGTCTCCAGAATGTTAGAAGAGCTTCAATGAATCATTAGAAACAACTTACAGCTGCACAGCTGTGTCAAACACATCTGTGTGTCATTGTGGGATTGTTGTGTTTCTACATGTGACACACGTCTAAAACATGCACACAATCTGAACACAAACAGGGACTCATGTGTTCCCACAGCCAGATGCTGAGAGCCATTTCCTTGTAGTCCTGTGTCTACATACATGAACCATTAGATGTTATTGGAATGATTGTCAGCTCTGATAGTTTCATGTGTGTTTAGCTGGACGCTGTTTGATCCTCGACATGTTTAAAGGTGTCCAGTCCTGAGACACTGGGGCTGGAAACAGCTGTGATGTCATTGGACTGTCACACAGACAGAAGTGCATGAAGTGAGCAGCCGAGGAGCCGCTGATGTTTTGGATTCAACAGCATTTGAAAGGTCGACACAGACACATTTGCACACAGAAAGCTGAATCTGTCATATGCCACAGTGAACTCACTGTTCAGTGTTTTTCAGGAAGCTTCTTAACTGCCTCTGCTGCCAAACAAGCAGCTGATGTCCTTGAGAAGAAGCTGAAGAAGTCTTCAACAACAAATACAGGAAGTGGACTTTCAAATACTAGATTCACTTTAGACTCACAGAGAAATGACTCAACCAGCTGTGTTTGACTCTATGAAAGGTCAGTGTGTGTCTGCACACAGACTGTTGTGTTGGACTGTTATTCAGTTGTCTGCTGAATGTTTTCAAATGTCTGCATCTCAGCTGTGATGAGGCTGGGGGTCATGGGAGGCCACCGTAGCAGCCTCTTCAACATCATGACATCATCATAAATGCTGCTGGACTGTCTGATGGGCTGACGGTGAAAAAGCCGTCGGGAAGGAAACAGAAGACATTTCAGAGGCTGCAGCAGATTTCTTTGATTCGGGGCCTTTTTCAGCTTTATTGGACAGAGCAGTGAAGATAAGTGACAGCAAAGCAGAGAGAAAGGGGGCGTGGCCCGGGTCAAAGCCAGGCCAGCTGCTCTCCACCTCGTGGTCACCTGCTCATCCTAGTGAGCTCCACCAGCAGCCCTTTCACACACTTTACACTGTCAAACACTGTGTGTGGACCTCAGCTAACAACAGGCTACATTTAAGTCTGGACTACATGCTTTTATATTGTTTTTATTCCATCAGCAGCTCAACATCATGAGCAGCTTTGACATAAAGACATCAAACTCAAGCTGACTTTAAACTACTTTTAATACAGGGGCTCAAAAACAACAACATCTTTATTATATATCAGGACACAAAGTCATTTCATCTCAAAGGGAAACAGCTTTATTTGGAATAACCAGCACTATCAACTGGTTTGGGATCTCCACCAGTTTCATGTCTTTGCAGCTTCTCCAACAAAGTTCCTGTAAAATCAGCATGTTTGTCTTTATTGGTTTGATAGTGATTGATTATTCAGTCCCAATCTGCTGTCATCTAAAGAACAAAATGATGTTTCTATGAGTCACAAAGCTCCAGATGTTGTCGGCTTCACAAAGAAAACAAAGAACTTAAACACAAAGTGTTTGGAGCCAAAATGTTCCCAAGCTGCTCTTTTTGAAATGGCAGAGGTACAGTGGTGTCTAACAGCACACTGTGGAAGGCAAACATGTTATTGTTGGATGAAACTTCATGAATCCTTTGTAGATTTGAGCTGTTGGAGCCTTTCTTTTCTCTTCAGGTGTACAGATGCTGAGGAGGCAGGTGAAGCAGGTGGAGCTGTTGTGATGCTGGCAGAGGGTGTGTCTTAGTAACTCTGTGAGGCAGAACTGGATCCAACATTGTGGATGTGTTGATGTTGGAGCCATTAAGAGTCTCTGGCCACACTGTAGGATTTCCCTTTGATCCACTGTGGGGGCATTTTGGAGTCTGTCAGTGAAACTCTTCATGTTTGTGTTTGACTCCAGTTTATAGAAACAGAGAAATGTGTCATGCTTTTGTTCGGCCTCCACAAATACACACATTTGTTCATTGGTTGGACTTTTTGGAAGGAGACACATTGAAAACCATGTTAATAAGATCTTGTTGTTTCCTGTGGATCCGACACAGAGAGTGGACTTCAGACAGAAAGCGTGGAAGAGATTTTAGAGGCCGTGTGTGGCAACAGGAAGTTTCTGTGTGTTTGCTGATCTTACATGTGGAAAACAACACGTGATGTTTGTGAAGTTCTACAATGATCATTGTTCTCACAGCATTTTGAGTGGGAACAGTTCAAACTGGGAGTAGTGGGAGTTATTTACTGATTGAAACAAGCTGAATGTTTCTGTGACGATGAAGATCAGCAGCTCAGCTGATCAATGAACTGACATCTATCAGTCGTTTCATGAGATGAAGTCATCAGCAGACATTTGTTCTGACTGTGTGATGAATGTCAGAACGTCAGGGCTCTGCTTTAGTCACTGCTTGATGATCATTGGCTCATTGTTGAATCCAGGGCCCAGTCTGACCTCTGACCTTTGCTGCAGGTCTTCTGTGTTATCTCCACTTTCATGTCTGATCTTCTACTTGTAGTCCTGTGTCTACATATACAGTGGCTTTCAAAAGTATTCGGCCCCCTTGAACTTTCCCACATTTTGTCACATTACAGCCACAAACATGAATCAATGTTATTGGACTTCCAGGTGAAAGACCAACACAAAGTGGTGCACACGTGAGAAGTGGAACCAAAATCATACATGATTCCAAACATTTTTTACAAATAAATAACTGCAAAGTGGGGTGTGCGTAATTATTCAGCCCCCTGAGTCAACACTTTGTAGAACCACCTTTTGCTGCAGTTCCAGCTGCCAGTCTTTTAGGGTCTGTCTCTGCCAGCTTTGCACATCTACAGACTGAAATCTTTGCCCATTCTTCTTTGCAAAACAGCTCCAGCTCAGTCAGATTAGATGGACAGCGTTTGTGAACAGCAGAAATTGAAATTGAAATTGCAGTGAAGTCAGCTAGAAACTTACAGTGACGTGGACATCATGCAAAGACTGCCAGACTCTGTAATACTGCAAATGATCAGTGACTCAGGTTAACACTAAACTTTAAACGGCACCTCTGTGTCTCTGTGTGCTGAACATCTAGGATTGAGTCAGGCTGCATCAGCTGAAGCTGTTATTTGTATATATCAGTATTTTTTTATTCAGGTGTGGGGAAAATACGTAAGACTGCAGTGAAGCGATGCACCAGATGAATCCCTGGCCAAAGGTATCGTACTCAAATCAGACTACTGATCCAGCCACATCAGCCTTTTGTGAGGTCTGTTTAAAGTAGACTAAAAGTGAACTGCAGGTTCCTGAGAGGTGGACTGTGAGCACAGAAACACATGTTCATACATACAGCTGCAGCAAACTTACATTAATTTTAAATAGATTTGTTACTCTGATGTCTGTCTCTGTGTTAGTCCTCTGACAGACTGGTGACCTGTCCAGGTGTGCTCTACCTACTACTGGGACAGGTTCCAGCCTCTGTAATAGAAATGTTCTGTTATTCTCATTTAAAGTGTTTAAGTGCTTATGCATATGCTTAGTTGTGACACTGTTACTGTTCAGTGAAAGTTGCTAAAACTAGATGAACTTACTTCAGCAGTTTGGGAAAACAACTCCCTTTACAGGTGCTGATAAGGCCAAGGGCACAAAACAGCACAACCATTGATGCGTTAGGTTTCATAGCGAGACACGTGAAGTGTGGTAGGATCAGTTTGTAACTTCCTCCCTCTTCCTTGGAAGGCGTAAAGGAGGAGGAGCACGACCTCTGTGGCAGCGCTGACATGACTGAACTGTGATGTTTGATGTGTGTTGGCGCAGTAATAAATAGCTTGATCACAGCTCTTTCTGTGTTGCAGACTTTATTTAAAAAATTCCACGAAACCCCCCCCACTGTGAACCTGAATTGAATATTCAGAAGACATTTGTTTAAATAGTTCTACAAATCTGAGCTGTTGGTGTGTCCTTGGATTGTGTGGTAATAATATTAGAGCCTGCAATCTTTCTTACTGGATCTCTACTATGAGTCATGTTACCTGAGATTAGTTCTATGTTTACCTGTCAGCCTGGACGAATGTGCTGTGTGAAGAATGTAAATGACATCAGATCTGAACTGCTTACATCTAAGGAGCCTGTTCATATTTAATTGTAATATGAACCAATGATTTTCTGATTGATTGCTGATATATACAGTGGGGCAAAAAAGTATTTAGTCAGCCACCGATTGTCATCATTTTAGGTGGGGGAACTTGCACAGAGGTCAGTAATTTGCACCAGAGGTACACGTCAACTGTGAGAGACAGAATGTGAAAAAAAAAAAAATCCATGAATCCACATGGTAGGATTTGTAAAGAATTTATTGGTAAATCAGGGTGGAAAATAAGTATTTGGTCAATAACAAAAATACAACTCAATACTTTGTAACATAACCTTTGTTGGCAATAACAGAGGTCAAACGTTTACTATAGGTCTTTACCAGGTTTGCACACACAGTAGCTGGTATTTTGGCCCATTCCTCCATGCAGATCTTCTCGAGAGCAGTGATGTTTTGGGGCTGTCGCCGAGCAACACGGACTTTCAACTCCCGCCACAGATTTTCTATGTGGTTGAGGTCTGGAGACTGGCTAGGCCACTCCAGGACTTTCAAATGCTTCTTACGGAGCCACTCCTTTGTTGCCCGGGTGGTGTGTTTTGGATCATTGTCATGTTGGAAGACCCAGCCTTGTTTCATCTTCAAAGTTCTCACTGATGGAAGGAGGTTTTGGCTCAAAATCTCACGATACATGGCCCCATTCATTCTGTCCTTAACACGGATCAGTCGTCCTGTCCCCTTGGCAGAAAAACAGCCCCATAGCATGATGTTTCCACCCCCATGCTTCACAGTAGGTATGGTGTTCTTGGGATGCAACTTAGTATTCTTCTTCCTCCAAACACGACGAGTTGAGTTTATACCAAAAAGTTCTACTTTGGTTTCATCTGACCACATGACATTCTCCCAATCCTCTGCTGTATCATCCATGTGCTCTCTGGCAAACTTCAGACGGGCCTGGACATGCACTGGCTTCAGCAGCGGAACACGTCTGGCACTGCGGGATTTGATTCCCTGCCGTTGTAGTGTGTTACTGATGGTGACCTTTGTTACTTTGGTCCCAGCTCTCTGCAGGTCATTCACCAGGTCCCCCCGTGTGGTTCTGGGATCTTTGCTCACCGTTCTCATGATCATTTTGACCCCACGGGATGAGATCTTGCGTGGAGCCCCAGATCGTGGGAGATTATCAGTGGTCTTGTATGTCTTCCATTTTCTGATGATTGCTCCCACAGTTGATTTTTTCACACCAAGCTGCTTGCCTATTGTAGATTCACTCTTCCCAGTCTGGTGCAGGTCTACAATACTTTTCCTGGTGTCCTTCGAGAGCTCTTTGGTCTTGGCCATGGCGGAGTTTGGAGTCTGACTGTTTGAGGCTGTGGACAGGTGTCTTTTATACAGATGATGAGTTCAAACAGGTGCCATTCATACAGGTAACGAGTGGGGGACAGAAAAGCGTCTTACAGAAGATGTTACAGGTCTGTGAGAGCCAGAGATTTTCCATGTTTGAGGTGACCAAATACTTATTTTCCACCCTAATTTACGGATAAATTCTTTACAAATCCTACCATGTGGATTCATGGATTTTTTTTTCACATTCTGTCTCTCACAGTTGAAGTGTACCTCTGGTGCAAATTACTGACCTCTGTCATCATTTTAAGTGGGGGAACTTGCACAATCGGTGGCTGACTAAATACTTTTTTGCCCAACTGTATGTATGTATGTATGTATGTATGTGTATATATATATATATATATATATATATATATATATATATATATATATATATATATATATATATATATATATATATATATATATATATTTTTTTTTTTTTTTTTTTTTTTTTTTTTTTTTTTTTTTTTTTACATACATAGTTTTTTGTTGCCTTATGGTTCCAAGTGCTGTCACCAATCTTTGCATTTTGCTATTATCTCATGACACTTGTTTAATCAGCTACCATCTCTCCTGTGGACTTTTTAATGTCTACAGTCTCAGACCAACACAGCCCTGCCCTTCCCATATTAGATTCTTGATGAATGTGTGTTGTTGTTATTCAGCCTGGTTCAATGTGCCCCTTTTTAACTTTGAGCACCCGCCCCTTTAAACCTCTCTGCACAGCCCTGCACTGAACTCACTATCTTCTCCCTCTAACAGCCTCCACATGTTCTCACTGTAATTTCCCCTCATGAATGAATTTATGCTGCACTAATGTGAATGTTTGCAGGGAAATCAAACGCATATCACACGCAGTACTCGAGCTGACTTACCTTTGTTTGAATGACGACTTGTACGCGCTGACTCCACAGATAAGGTACGAAAATATATCAGGCTACGTCTTCAGGGTTTCTACTCCACGGCCGTATTTCATACGGGTCCACATTTCCACTGCACGCTATTTTCTGCAAGTACCGCCGCTTCGCCTCTGGACGCAATCGGTCTCTATACAGTCCGTTCTCTTTTGAGCTGCTTTTAAGCATCTTGTAATCGTCGTTCCAACACAGTGTGTTTGTTTTGATTCGTAGACCTCGAAAATGGTGCCGCGCTCCCACAATGCATTGCGGCGTGACGTCAACTCCAAAGCCCTATAGAACATGTTCTTTTTCATTGTCAAAATTATCAGGAATAAAGAAGAAAACTGATTCATAACCTGTGGAACCTGCCAAAAAACAAGTTTTACTGCAAAGGATTTCTAGATGTGAAGGTTTTGTGGCTTTTTTCAGTTTCTAAAACAAACTCATTTGTACAGAAGGATATGAGGATGTATATGTCCGGTGGTGGGTTTTTTTCTTCTTGATTTAATGTATTCATTTATCTCTTCACTTCATTTTTCTTTATGTTGTTTTTTTTTTTTTGATTTGGCATGAGCGATTTCCGGTCCTCACTCCAAGCCAGTTGGTGGCGGTAATGCACCACATGTTCTATCACAGCTGCGTCCGAGAGGACAGGAAACGTCTGTATGCGTCTGCAAACCAGGTAACTACACTCAGCTGAGCCTCTCTGCTAGTCGTTATTAGTTGGGGGGTTTTTGTGTCACTTTCTCTCGGCTTGATAAAGGGCTGTATAGAAATCTCTGGTACGTAACACGTAACGTCATTTTTAGGGAGCGTCGCAGAGAAGTGAGGCTGTTTCTTTGTTTTTGTCGAGTTTTGATTGAAGACATGTTTCCAGTCCGTTTTTTACTCGTTTGTTTTTTCATTAATAACTTTACATTATCACAGAGAACAAGAAGGCGCTTTGTTTGTCACATTCACCTTATGTCTGTGAAGGTTCTCAGTCATCCAGGTCATCGTAGTCAAAGGAGCTTGCAAAGAAAAGCGTCTGGACTTCTTTAAGTTACTTGAAGACGTTTCACCTCTCATCCGAGAAGCTTCTTCAGTTCTAAGGTCAAATGGTGGAGAGTCCCAGATATAAACCTAGTGGGAGTATCCCCCCACAGAGGGACAAAAGGACCCCCTGATGATCCTCTAATCACCTGAGCCAAGGTTTGAAACTGGGTGTGGGTCCCAATCAGCCAGAGTTTCGGGTGAGTTCATTGTGAAACCTGGCCCCACCTTATCATGCGAATTCCTGAGGTCAGATGGCCCAGGATGTGAGTGGGCGTTAAGGCGTCTGGGAAGGGATCTCAAAACTGGATTATAGATGGCAGAGAGTTGGTGTCGTAAACCCCGCCTCTGTTCAAAGATGGTCGCTCACAGTGGACATAGATGCTTCTTTCACTCCTCTTTCAAACCATCTGTCCTCTCTGCCCAAAATGTGAACATTAGCATCCTCGAAAGAGTGTCCTTTATCCTTAAGATGCAGATGGACTGCTGAGTCTTGTCCTGTGGAGGTGGCTCTTCTATGTTGTGCCATGTGCTTGTGAAGTGGCAGCCACTTGGCAGCCACAGTGATAAATGGCTGAGATGGCTGCAGCTGTACGTGTGAGGTACCTACATGTTTCAAGATGAATTTGCAGAGATGTCATGTTTGGTGCTTACAGACATCACACTGCATTTTGTGATTTCGTAGCTATTGTTGTGATATTTCGGAGCTTCCCATGATCACCGTGACAGTCATTCATTTTAACATAACCTTTCTATTCCTTTCAGGGATCCTCATTTTTTTGGTGAGGAAGATCAGCAGCTGTGTCGACAGGCAACAGGTAACGGCATGCTTTTCTGTTAGTACTGTAGACCTTGGTCTGGTGCTCTTTTTTAGTTTAACACAGTATTTTCATTTGCCGAAGTGTAAAAAGCTTGTTCCAGGAGAAACAAACTTTAGTGAGTTCTGCAAAATGATTCCCACCATTGCACACTCTGTCAGCCTCCAGTGTGCCCTTTTTTTGTCCTTTAACTGAAGAAAGTCGGTAGTCAGAACATATGAGATAAGTGAGATCCTCATTTTGCCTGCTTATTTCAAGATACAACATTTTCACAAACTGCTGTAGGATAACCTTGCTATTTGTCTTTTCCAACACTTCTACATTCATCCATATTTCCTTGTCTGCTTCTTTCCAGGTGAAAAGTACCTGAAATGGGTGAAAGATTTTGTTTCCAAAAACAAAAGCATGTGCGTTCACCTGAAGAAGCCAAGTGGTGCTGACCTGTGGATAGAAGAGCTTGAGAACACCAAATACAACGGGGATGATGATGAAGTTAACGCCTGGGGAAAATTCTACCTTCCCGAGATTGTAAAAATGCAGGTTATTGGTGTGGTAAAGGGCACCTCATGTCCATGTGACGAGCTTGTGCTGATGACGCGTGAGGACAAAAAGGTGTACGGCTATGACGGAGAGGAGCTGCATCTGGTGGCTTCCAGTTTTCTGGAACTATGTGACAAAACGATAGAGTATCCAGCATCCAAGCGCTACTACAATGGAGAGGCCTTCAAAGATATGGTGAGAAGTTAGACTGCTAAGAATAAGACTGGGGATGCCTAGTGTTAGAGATCAATCACCTGAGCTTTTCTTTGTATTGTTGTGTGTTCTGTTTAGACTGAGGAGGACTGGAAAAAAGTTAAGATGAGTGATGTGGGGAGGAAACTGCAGGAAGAACATAAAAAGCTGGTAAATGAAACCCAGTCAGCGTTCGTCAGCCTAATATCATAGGTGGGTATTGGAGCTGAGTATCATCACTGATTTCTAGAACCTGTTCAATTCCAATTCACAAGGTCCCAATTAGATTCCATTTAATTCTTACTCAGAGAGTCAGAAACATTATAATTCTGATCATTTATCAGTACTGACACTTGTGAAACTTCATCAGAGGTGTGAGAATCACAGCAGATGCTTTTGTGTCAAAGTAACTGAGGATAAAACACAAAACCATGAAGCAGATTTTCCTGGCCTAGCTTTTTACAGTAGATAACCTTAAAAATATTATTCTGCAGTAGAACAAAAGCAGACGAGAACCACGACTCAACAAATGTACATTGGCTGATGCTGCTGAAGTGATTCAGAGGTTTTAATAAGAGGTTTTAATAGAGACACAGCAGAGCATTTTGCAGTTTCACTTAATTTGAAAAAATAAATAAATAAAATTTGGTATTGAACAGCAGAAATGAGGCTGTCTTGTCGGAAGTCATTAAAAAAAAATGGCTGTAAACAACGGTAGACTGCTTCATAACAAGCAAGCGAATAATGCCAAAAACAGAGATTTGAGATGGGAAACGGTGTTCTTAAAGTACACTGAGAGAGGCAGAGAGCTGTGCTGTGTTGTTTTTCTGTGTGTGTTTTAATGGTGGTGGAAGCAAACCAGCAAAAGTAAGAGGGAATTCATGACAATGTTTATGTCAAGCGAAATGTGTCTTCTTTTGCTGCTGGTTTGGTTAGAGAGAGACAAAACGTGCAGCTTCAGGATCTGAGCAGCTTTCAGCACCAACGGCATCACAGCTCAGACTTGGATTCAGGATTAAGCCCTTTATGTTTGACTGTAGTGATTGTAGCTCTGTCCTTGTTATTAATCGCTTTAGTCAAACACAGCTATTGTTTGCTGGGATGTGTATATCCTTGACAGTTTGTATCTCAGAGTTATCAAAGACACTGTGGATAATCATCAAGAGATTGTTGTTCTCTTAATAATGACCTATTTGATTGTTTGTTTTTTCTTCTTCTTACAGATTCTGGTATTTGGCCAAAAGAGAGCTTCACAATTCTTGGCTTCACCTGTGGTAGAAAAATGACTAAAGTTATGCAACACTCTCTAAAATTAAAGCTATGCAACGCTTTAACATGAATGGCGAAGGAGTGCATCTCTTTCACTGTCTCTTCCTGTCCTCTTCTCAGTCTTTGTTGTGGCACCTCTGCTATGTGTTATAGAAAGCACTTGGAATCATGTTCAATACAAAAACACCAAACTCGTGGGATTGCCCTAGCAAGCAGTTGGTAAAAACTAATTAAAACTGATATATATCAGCTTCACTTTCTAGCTGCAAAAGCACGTTTCTGCAAAAGCATGCAGTTTCCTGTCAGCACTTTTTGGCACAGAGTGTACTCAGAGTTAGGCCTTTCTTATATAAAGCAATATAATCAGCATATAAACATTTAAGATGATAAATTTAAAGCTCAACAGTAACTGCTATAAATATTATAACTACACATGTAGTGCTTTTGCTTAAGTAAATTATATTTGGGATCATAATAAGAAAACATGTGTTTTTATTTTCTGTGTACCCTGGGTACAGACCAGTATAAACATGGGATTCTTCCCAATAAATGCTGTCTGATAATGCTTCACATTGCATTAAACACTAGATATGTAAGCAAACAAACAAAAACCCATAGAAGCCAGTTTTAATTATTAAATGTGACAATTACATGGAGATGGAAAGTAAACATGCTTATACACGTCTCTGTGATTACAGAAAATCCACACAGATGCTGTCAGAGCAGAGAATCTTTGATTTATCAGAATGATGAATGCAAATGATTTCATGAAATCTCACTCTTGTTCTGGGTTGTAAAATTCACCTGTCCAGTTAAACCGAATCCTTTGCAACACGGTTCTAAGAACCCTACCAACCTCATCCTCAGCTCTCTGCCTGTTATCCTTTTCAGCTGAGTATTCATCCACATGCGTTTCAACTTCTCTCTCATTTTCAAGCAAATTGCTCAGGCTCTCAGCTTCAGCACAGTTACCATATGGCCACTCTCTGAGGTCTTCTGTGTTCAAGCCAAACAAATTCTTACATGATCTGCAAGGCTTCATTCTGGCACCATCACGGAGACAAAAAGCCTCCCACCTGATATTTCCAGGTACTTCAATTGTTCCATCAAAGTAATCTTTCTGGACTGTGTTTGGATAATAGGTCATCACCGCACCAGATACATATTTATGCCATTTGCTAAGACAGGAGGCAGCAATCATAATTTTCCCAGCGTTAGGACCTTTGGTGGACATGGAGACTCCGCAGTACCTTTCTGATTTGTTGGTTTGGGATTTTTGAGAAATGCAGATGGTGGACGAGACGAAAGCTGTTTTTTTATTATTCTCTTCTAAGTCCAAGTCTGTGAGGAGATCTTGCAGACTCTGCTTTATTTGCTCTTCATTCTCTGAGTTATTTTGCAGGACGATCTGAAAACAGTTACAGATCTGGTCAAAGTGTTGCACCTGATTATATAGTTGTTTTTCATAGAAAGTTGATCAACATGTTTGTTTCGCTGCTTGACTTGTTTAACTATGCAGGACCATTGGATGCTTTTGGTTTAGACATTTTAAGATAGGGGGTGAAACAAGTCACAAAAATCTATTTAATTTTAAATCAATAAGCAAAAATCCATCTTTGTTCTCACTAATTTATAATTAAATTTGCTAATTGACCTTTTTTTTTCTATTTTGCTATGCCGGGCTGTCAAAACACGCTGAATTTAGAGTCTTTGAGCTTAACAGATCCAGCAGCTACACAGTGACAGCATCATATACGCCTTGAAGACTGTAAGCATCTCCAATAATGAGTCTGTTAGACATTATTTAGAACTAACAAATTCTGAAGCAAGTCTCCAGCTCTCCTGCAGTCTCTGTGTTTGGTGGAGAAGTATAGCTAGAAGCATATGTTGAAGTATAAGGTACAGTATGGATTTTCTTTGGATTTCTCAGTAAAAAAGCACTTTGCATTATACTTTCCTAAAAACTGGAAGTTTGTCAGATTGACTGAAAATGTGAGAAGAGTTATCTTACCATGTCGAGCACACAGGAGAAGGGACTTCGCCTGGGAAGCTGAGTCGAATACAACTTTAAAGGCCTGGGATATCTTCTCATTAAAGAACCCAAAACAAAAGGATTAGGGAAGATTTCTTCTGGAGAAAAGGGGATGTTGTTGATTTTGCCCAGAAACAACATGCTGTGAAGGATCTGTTGAGTGAAAACATATTTGCTTATTGTTAGTAGTGATAAACAGGACTGTCTTAAAAGTGTCAAAGGTAACACACCTCATCCACCAAGTGTTGACTTCCCGGAGTCATGTAAGAGCCCCGAACCATCCTCTTGGTAATCTTGTAGGCATTAGTTTTGAACCTCCTTTGAGAAATTGTTGTCTTCTAAAATGATAATGATCGAGCAGTTAGGGATTTAAAGACACAGGAGATCTGATAACTTTGGCTACAGCAGAGTCTGCAGACATACCTATTTTGCTCTTGGTCGGCCTATTTTAAACATGAGAGACAACATAGTTAGTGAAATGTTGATAACATACAATGACTATCATTGGTGGCTGAAAAGATGCCAGGTAACAAGTGAAAAGCTGCTACTTACCATCGCCACAGTCTAAGAATGAAACAGGAAACACTGAGCGAGTTGCCTCCATCTTAAAGCTGTTGATCATGTGATTTAAAGGAAAGCCACACCCAGCTCTTTCCTGGAATTTTACTCGACTGTAGAAAACTGCTCCATTTGCCCCGCCCACCCATGATCTTTAATATCTACCAAAAACAACCTTTGGTTGTCAGTAACCAGTCGATCGTTTTCGCGATTAAAAAATGACTTTGTGCGGCGGCGTTCCCACCACGAGCAGAACTCCGGCTCAAAAACCGCTGTTTTTGAACACTTTTATTTACTTAAGCATTTTAATGGGCTTACTTTGAAACAAAGTGCGATTGAATGATTATTGTTATGTGTTGCCTTGAATTCGGCTATGCTGTCTGTTAGACAGCTGTTTTCCTTTATTGTTGTTTTTGTATTGTTTGTAGCGAACGCTACTGGAATGTATAGATTAAGCTACGTAGCCAAGATAATTAATAATTTAACTGTTGTACATTGGTTGATGATGATTTGCATTGTTACATAGGCTTGCAGAAAAATATATTTGTTTACCGATAAACTGAATCGAACTTGATGTGCTAATGGACGTTTTTCTGACCTACAGGTCAGGTTTTGTTCCCTCCCTTTGAATTAATCTTCTTCATATTGAAGTGGCGAGCCGGTAGGACCATTCTTTGTTTCCCCTCTTTCCCCCACTTAGCCGTCTTTGGATTACGGACATATTTCCCCATTTGTATGAAGCTGGACTCTAAGGAGGAATACCTTAAAAGTGAACTTTAAAAAGAAGAGGACCAAAAAGGACTTTTGCACAGAAAGATCACAGCATTGATTTATTATTTAATTGTGGGCATTTATGTTGTGTGTTGTGTTAATTATTTTGTTCCATTTCCCCTTTCCTCCATTTATTCAATATATTTTTGGTACAAGATATTGCAGTCTTTGGTCTCATCATTCACACCATCTAGGCTCCATAAAGAACTATTTCTTCTGCGCGTCAGTCAGTAAACTCATCCATTGAAATAAACTAGTCCTTAAATAACTTTGAGTTACACAGTGGCAAATGTAATAGAGAAAGACACAGGGCCACCTGAAATCTGTCGTCCTATCTGATTCAAAACCAACATGTAGGAGAATCTGGAATCTTTGATTTTGAGTTAAAAATAAAATATGGGTAAAATGCAGAAATGTTTTTACTAACATGTACTAACAGAGACTTGGAGGAGAGAGACCTAATGTTTAATAATCCACATTTCACTGTTTTACTCTTTGGTTCAGATGTGGATACTGTATTGTTCTTTCTTTGTGATTGTTTATGTTTAAGTTGTTTGTTGCTGGTTTTTAGTTTTTTGTCTGTTTGGGAGCTGACACAGTCTCTATGGAGATGGGTTTTTGGGGGGTAGCAGGAGGAGAGAAGCTGCAGAGAGGCGTGTAAGACTGCAACTCTGCTTCCTGGTCCCAACTCTGGATAGTCATATTTTGGGGGGTTTAATAAACTACTACTGCATGATGTAAAGCTGAAGTATGACACAGCTTTATGAACCTCCTGTTATCCTGGTAGACGAGTACAGCAATAAATCTTTTACTTGAACATCTTCTGGCTCCAATAAGCTTTGAAATGTGACCATGAAGTTAGAGACACACTGACTGAAACCCACAGCTGTGACTGTGGATCACATCCACACACAGTGTAGCTGCTGTCTCTGTGTGAGGTCTGTGTATATATGTACATATTTATGCTTATATTCATATTCTCTTATTCCCCTTTATTTGATATCCTAATTCTGTGCTGTGTAAAAGTTTGTCGGTGTTCTGCTGCTACAAACTGGATTTCCTGGAGGATAAACATGAGGGATTCATAAAGTTCTATCTCTCTGTTAAAATCCCCCAAAATAAATGAAATGTGAATTTCAGGCAGACGTGTTTTTAAAAGAGTCTCTTTAATGGAAAAATGTGTTTTTAAAACCAGCCAATAGGAGCGTCTGTGGATATCAGCTGAGGCTGAACTCAGGAACACCATCACATATAAATACACAGAATTAAATCACTAGATAAAAGACGTCATTAAATAAGGATCGAATCAACATGTCAGAGGTCAAAGGTCAGTCAGAAGAGGTGTGGTTAAACACTGGCAGTGCAGTGACCTAATGCAGTTTGGTTACCGCCACGGGAAAAGCCCTATGAGGTGCCGTAAGGGACATTATTACTGAAACGCTCTCACACACACTACTGAAACGCTCTCACACACACTACTGAAACGCTCTCACACACACTACTGAAATGCTCTCACACACACTACTGAAACGCTCTCACACACACTACTGAAACGCTCTCACACACACTACTGAAACGCTCTCACACACACTACTGAAACGCTCTCACACACACTACTGAAACGCTCTCACACACACTACTGAAACACTCTCACACACACTACTGAAACGCTCTCACACACACTACTGAAACGCTCTCACACACACTACTGAAATTTTACCTCTCACACACACTACTGAAATGCTCTCACACACACTACTGAAACGCTCTCACACACACTACTGAAACACTCTCACACACACTACTGAAACGCTCTCACACACACTACTGAAATTTTACCTCTCACACACACTACTGAAACGCTCTCACACACACTACTGAAATGCTCTCACACACACTACTGAAACGCTCTCACACACACTACTGAAACGCTCTCACACACACTACTGAAATTTTACCTCTCACACACACTACTGAAACGCTCTCACACACACAACTGAAACGCTCTCACACACACTACTGAAACGCTCTCACACACACTACTGAAACGCTCTCACACACACTACTGAAATTTTACCTCTCACACACACTACTGAAACGCTCTCACACACACTACTGAAACGCTCTCACACACACTACTGAAACGCTCTCACACACACTACTGAAATGCTCTCACACACACTACTGAAACGCTCTCACACACACTACTGAAATGCTCTCACACACACTACTGAAATGCTCTCACACACACTACTGAAATGCTCTCACACACACTACTGAAATGCTCTCACACACACTACTGAAATGCTCTCACACACACTACTGAAACGCTCTCACACACACTACTGAAACGCTCTCACACACACTACTGAAATTTTACCTCTCACACACACTACTGAAACGCTCTCACACACACTACTGAAATGCTCTCACACACACTACTGAAACGCTCTCACACACACTACTGAAATTTTACCTCTCACACACACTACTGAAATGCTCTCACACACACTACTGAAATTTTACCTCTCACACACACTACTGAAATGCTCTCACACACACTACTGAAATTTTACCTCTCACACACACTACTGAAATGCTCTCACACACACTACTGAAATGCTCTCACACACACTACTGAAATGCTCTCACACACACTACTGAAACGCTCTCACACACACTACTGAAACGCTCTCACACACACTACTGAAACGCTCTCACACACACTACTGAAATTTTACCTCTCACACACACTACTGAAATTTTACCTCTCACACACACTACTGAAACGCTCTCACACACACTACTGAAATTTTACCTCTCACACACACTACTGAAATTTTACCTCTCACACACACTACTGAAACGCTCTCACACACACTACTGAAATTTTACCTCTCACACACACTACTGAAATGCTCTCACACACACTACTGAAACGCTCTCACACACACTACTGAAATTTTACCTCTCACACACACTACTGAAATGCTCTCACACACACTACTGAAATTTTACCTCTCACACACACTACTGAAATGCTCTCACACACACTACTGAAATGCTCTCACACACACTACTGAAACGCTCTCACACACACTACTGAAATGCTCTCACACACACTACTGAAACGCTCTCACACACACTACTGAAATGCTCTCACACACACTACTGAAATGCTCTCACACACACTACTGAAACGCTCTCACACACACTACTGAAATGCTCTCACACACACTACTGAAACGCTCTCACACACACTACTGAAACGCTCTCACACACACTACTGAAATTTTACCTCTCACACACACTACTGAAATGCTCTCACACACACTACTGAAATGCTCTCACACACACTACTGAAACGCTCTCACACACACTACTGAAATTTTACCTCTCACACACACTACTGAAATGCTCTCACACACACTACTGAAATGCTCTCACACACACTACTGAAACGCTCTCACACACACTACTGAAACGCTCTCACACACACTACTGAAATTTTACCTCTCACACACACTACTGAAATGCTCTCACACACACTACTGAAATGCTCTCACACACACTACTGAAACGCTCTCACACACACTACTGAAATTTTACCTCTCACACACACTACTGAAATGCTCTCACACACACTACTGAAATGCTCTCACACACACTACTGAAATGCTCTCACACACACTACTGAAACGCTCTCACACACACTACTGAAACGCTCTCACACACACTACTGAAACGCTCTCACACACACTACTGAAACGCTCTCACACACACAACTGAAACGCTCTCACACACACTACTGAAACGCTCTCACACACACTACTGAAATTTTACCTCTCACACACACTACTGAAATGCTCTCACACACACTACTGAAACGCTCTCACACACACTACTGAAATGCTCTCACACACACTACTGAAATTTTACCTCTCACACACACTACTGAAACGCTCTCACACACACTACTGAAATGCTCTCACACACACTACTGAAACGCTCTCACACACACAACTGAAACGCTCTCACACACACTACTGAAATTTTACCTCTCACACACACAACTGAAACGCTCTCACACAAACTACTGAAACGCTCTCACACACACTACTGAATCGCTCTCACACACACAACTGAAACGCTCTCACACACACTAATGAAAACCAAGAGGATTTCAATTGAACAGGAAGGCATTTTAGCTGCACAGGAAGGTGAGGAAAAACAAATAACACATTAATGCACAGCTAACACCGCGGTGACGTCGACAACAGTCTGTTAGAGGTATAATTGAAAAATATTTTGCCTTCATCAGTGACTATCCAAACATTGTTGTAGGGTAGCAGCCTATTGCAACAAGTCGGGGCATCCTGGCTATGCTAGCTGCCCGTATAATCTGGAAAGACTGTGTCTGACAGTACCTCATCTACAATGAAATTACATCAGATCCTTGTCATTTTTTACATACTTTCTTTGTTTTTTGAGGTGAGAACCAATGAAGAAGATGTTGAAAGATTTTTTACTTGTGCTCTGCAATGTATTGGGGCGCTCCAAAATGAAAATTCGGACAATATCAGACAAGAGCGGCTTTATAGAGAGCTAGATGATCATACACGAACTCTATCAGAATTTCTTGCTGCTGTATCTCGATATGATCCCAATAATAGGGTTGCCACCAACCTACTACAATCCTTGTATAGATGCTTTTGCAGCTTGCTACATGAATATGATGCTAGACAGAGATCTGCTTATGTGACCCACAGATTGTTACCCCCAACCACCTTGAGTGGTCATCCAGGTCGGCCACGATACACTATATCTGCTGAACAGATTTCTCACTTTGTTTCCATTGGTATGACATGGCAGAGAATTGCATCATGCTTTGGAATAAGTCGAAGAACCCTGTACAGACACAGACAAACTTTGGGAGTTGAGCCATTAAGCTATGTGGATATTTCAAATCAAGAACTGAATGGCCTTGTGACGGATATCCTACAGAACACTCCAAATGCAGGGGAAGTATACATTCTTGGAAGTCTGAGATCTCGTGGCTTAAGAGTTCAACGTTGGAGGGTCAGACAAAGTCTACAGGAAGTGGATCCTATTGGACGTGCATTTAGACGTCGTCATGCGATAAGGCGAAGGATCTATAGTGTTCAGGCCCCCAACCACTTATGGTAAGTTCACTGGTTTGAAACAAATGATCAGGCCTTGTGTTTAAAAGTATTAACACAATACATCAAAATTAATGGTCCTTCATTCAAAACATTACTGAAGTTAATCTATATGATCAGCATAAGATAATAATAATAAAAAAATAACAATAACCAAAAAAACTGAAATTGATATAAGTATGTTAAATATTTGGGGGATTCATAGTACATCAATTTAGATGTTGTCTAATGTATATACTGTTGAGTTGTTTAATCCTTTATTTTACATCACAATTTTAATCTCTAACATCAATTGTGCCAGGTAAACGTAGTGTGGAAAAAGACATTTTATGCCACTGTGTGTATGTGTGTGCACGTGTGTGTGTGTGTGTGTGTGAGAGACAGAGGTGTGCTGTTGTTGAAGTAAATGTACAAAATGAAACCTCTAGTTTTTGTTTAAGTACAGGGTCAGGAATTCACTACTAAATAATATGAACAAACATGTGGAACTGTAGTAATGCTTTCTGATCTCTCAACAGGCATTTTGATTGATTAGATGGCGCTTGGTCCTGCATGGCTGTGTTGATGGCTTCAGCCGAACTATCATATACTTACGTTGCTTATCCAATAACAGAGCCTCAAGTGTCTTGTCATTATTTTTGGAAGGAATACAAAACTTTGGTTTGCCCTTAAGGGTCAGGTGTGATCATGGTATGGAAAATATACAGGTTGCTCGTTTTATGTTACAGAGAAGAGGAGTAGGCAGTGTTATTACAGGTGTTTCAGTACATAACCAAAGAATTGAAAGACTGTGGGCAGAACTCAACAGAGTTGTATCAAGACACTTTATAAATATCTTTAACTTTATGGAAGAACAGGGTATGTTGGATTCACTGAATGAGCTACATCTTTTTTGTCTGCATTATGTTTATTTGCCAAGGATTGAAAGAGCATTAACAGAATTTGTCAATCAGTGGAACAACCATGGTCTCTCTACACAAGGAGGACAGACCCCTCTTCAGCTGTGGCATACAGGTGTCACAAACAATGTGGGAATCCTGTCGTTTATAAATGACATTTTTCATGTTGATAACTATTATGGCGTTGATGAAGAAGGGCCATTACCAGAACTTCAAACAAACAATAATGTCAATATTCCAGCTATTGACATCAACATAAATGAGACTGCAATGAACATAATTCAACAAGTGAATCCATTAGAAAATGATGGAAATCATGGAATAGATGTGTTTTCTTCACTTTTACACCTTCTACATTAAATAAAATATTTTGCAAAAAATAAAAAAAAGATATATAAAAAAAACATTTCAGAAAACATATGTGATCGAAACTAACATATTGAAACCATTTTCTTTAAAATGATAAAATGACAGCTCTTTTGTCAAACAGAAACTGACACAGGCAGAAGAATAAACAGACACAAAGACAACCAAATCAAAAACCGATGGACATACACATGAAATGAGTAAAGTGACACAAATTTTGTATATTCAAACTCAACAATCTAAATTAACTTCTGACGTGCTGTTAAACAATTGGTATCTACCTGTATGAATCCTGAAGAACAATCACTTCTTGTCAAATTGATGTCTTAAAACATATGTGATCGAAACTACATCTTAAAACATCAATTTGACTGAAGCAGGTAAATTTGGAAATATTAAAACCTTAACAAGTTAATACTCAATACTCACTTTGAATCAAAAGAGAGACCAATACAAAAGAGAAACACGCAAACTCCTCCAGCATAATGTGTTCATACCCTGCCAAAGCCGTAAGTGTTACCTAATGCAAAATCAAACTTCTCCTTGAACAGCTGGTATGAAACATGCAGTGGCAGCCTAATGCAGTTAACACACGTGTTGGCAAGAGGGAAAATTGGTGTAGAAGAGAAGTCATCGTCTCCTCTATGAATGAACTCAATCGAGGGTGTTGGGGAAAAGCCAATAGGTGGCACCGCAGTTGCTCCAGTTGCAAAGGCCAATATCTTCTGTAATTTGGAAGGTCCTTCTTCTTCTGCATAAAACAGAGAAGGAAAAAAGTGTTAAAAGGTTATTTCATTTGGCCAACATAAATTGTCAGTGAGTACAAATCTAAAGCAAGAATCTTAATGACTGTTATTGCAATGACTATAGAGCATGCTTTTCATCTTTCAATAGTCTCAAAGAACTATGTAAAAATGTTACTACAACCAAGAGGGTAATGTGGTGTTATTGTTATATGAGTATGTTATTTAAAATAAAGATTTCAGAAATGCTAACCTATAAATCGTTACATCTATTTATTGTGCACTAAAGTGACAATTACCTTCTGCATCTTGGAGATAGTCTCTCCAGAAGGTAACAACTGTCTCCTCAGCAGCTCTTCTGTTGCTTCCTTCTGGAGATAGATGAATGTTGAAAAGATCATCCACCTGGTCAGCAGTCAGCATATGTGGCTCATAGCAGAACAGCGGGCGAAAACTGTCTGGATGCCTCCTCATTTTCTCGAGAACCCCAAGAGTTTTCAGACCTTCACAAAATCTGGATAAACAGCACAAAGAAATTTTATTCAATAATTCTGCAATTTCATGCTTCTAAGTTAATTGTATATTATCAATTTGGCACAATCAGTTATACTAGGTTATTAACTGGCCATTTTGATTAATAGGTAAGATTTTTATCACATTTTAATTAATCTGAAAAACACAGAATACCAAAATACCTTTGAAATGGACCTTGAACCCTGTGGATGACCTGAAACATGACAATATCATGTACCAGCAGATCCCTGTCTCTTAGTGAACGCATAGGCCTCAGGCATCCTGCATTGGCCAAGTAATCAAGCAGAGGTTCTTTTGACTTTTCAAGGTCCTCAAGGGTTGTACTTTGAGATATCTAGCATCACAAAGAGCAGAGGAAGGGCTTGTTATGGAAGTTACTCAGTAGTCTTATAACCTATTAGAAGGAACCCAGCCACCAGTGGTCTACACAATCACAATATGCCCGCGCGTACATTGGAAGTCAAATGACTACACATATTTTTTTAATATGTTTACAATGTGCTTAAAAAAATGATAAAATATACTCTTTCGTCTACCCTTATCTACTGAATCTTAGTTTAATATAGCAGCAAAATATAAAAACTTGGCATTCAGCAATGGCCAGACTGATCCGGATAAACATTCCCTGCAAAAGAAAACTGGAACACAAACTATTTTCAATTCACTATAAGATTTATAAAATAAACATATAGAGACCTTTCGGACTTTTTCAAAGAGTTCCAGGTCAGCTATGTCTTCCAGGGCTGGATTTGCTGAATTTCCAACCAGAAGGGAAAATACTGTTGGTGACAGAAAGTTAGGTGGTGGACCACCATGTACCAAGCTCACTGCAATGGCTCTCCCAGAGATGTAGTACCAGTCCCCTCTGAGAGCTGCAAAGCAACAGAATAAAAGGAAAAGCAAAATTGTCAGTAATGTTGCCTGTAAAAATAAATATCAGTTAAACAGTTCCCACTATTAATCTTAGAAAAATAGGTAATTACCAGTACTGTCAAGAGCCAAGTTCTTGCAGTTTTCTTTCCCCTCAAACATGGCTGACCTGGCAATGGTGTCCATCAATAGTCTCAAGAATTCCCTCCTTGGCCCACCTAAATCAACCCCTTCCTCATTTTTCCCCATATCATCTGAGAATTTCACACAGATCATCAAGTTGGGATCATAAGATAGCCTTTGAAAACCACGCAAGGCTCCCTCCCACACAGCAGAGCGATTTATATTAAATTTGCACTGCTGTTTTGTGCTAATTTTGCTTGATAGTTCCAGCAGTATCTCTTGAACAGGGACTTTTTCTGCACTAAAAAAAGAAAATAAAACAGAAAATAAAATATATCAGCCATGTAGTCATGTTACAGAATTTGAGAATATGTGTCACACTGATCATAGAGAGTTAAAGCTTTAAAGGTTTATATTGATTTGACAATTCTGGAAAGCCCAAATTATGTCTCAAACTCAAATTCTGTATGTTTGTTACTCACATCTGATTCTCCAAGCTCGCAATTATAGCTTGATTTAAATCCTCATCATCTGAAGAATCGCCAGAAAGCGATGCCACGAGAGTTAAATATGAAGAATAATCTTCATCATTAACGCTCATGGCAGGGATGTCTTCACTTCTTGCATTGAAATCTCTGCTGTGACTGCTTGTGCTAGGTTTGTCATCACTTCTTGCCATGTAGCCTTCATCACAAATGCTGTTCCCATCACTTCCTTGCTTTGCTCGTTGCCTTTTACCAACACTCCTTCGAATACAGTTGGTCCCAGTATCATCTTCTTCATCACTGCTAGTGCCAGGGTTATCACCTTTAACATGACTTCTTAACCTTGTAGTGACTTGGCTGCTCATGTCTTGTTGGATTTTTGAACTATCAACTTCAAAACAATCATTGTCACTGTCCTTATCAGTTGCACAACTGCTTAATGCTGATTTGGAGCTGATGTGGGAAGGATCTTTGTCTTCATCTGATTCACTCTTCAACAGAAAAAGACCAAAAACATATATCAAAAGCAAGTAATTATAGCTTATCTTAAAAAGATTAAAATAAGAAATATCCATATTGATTGCTCCCAAACACTTGTTTTAAATAAATATATTCTATTTTGTTAGAAGCCCAATTGTTGACATGTTTTTTCCCAAATCATGATTACTTTTCATTCTTTTAGTAACTTACTAAAAGTGTCCTTGATGGCCTTACATAGAGGGCTTTGGTTTTAAAAACCTTTAGGATCAGCATCCCATTCAGCTCCTGAACAACTTGGAGCTTTGGAGACACCAGCTTATTGCCACAAGCCATTAGAAACTCGAGGCTACAAAAAATAAATAGGGACAACAGCAATTGCTAATTAGTTAAATATTTTAAGTATTAGTTAAATATTTTATTATATATTGTTCTGTTTGTGTGTATGCTTTTATGACTTAAATTCTACTGGTATAGTCATATGTTTTTATAATGATGAATAATATTTTAAACTTCTTTACTTTGGTATATTATCTTTAAGTACAAGTCATTACATGAATACACACAGTAACAATAAACAATAGTATTTTACCTGACATCCTCTGGAAGGCGTTCACCAAAGCTTTCCTTGAGGTGTTTCACGACAGTTTGGTTGTCCCAGGTCTTCTGGAATTCAAAAGCACTGAGGATGTGCCCATGTTTGTGTAACCATAATTTTGAACCTTGTTTGCACACTACTCCCCATGATGGAGTTGGAAGTAGTATAACATCTTTGTTGAAATGGTCATGCTGCTGGGCCATAGCTCTGAAATATAAATATTAGATACCATAAACAACAGCAAGTGATAACTAATAATACTGAGATGCAGACAGCAGAACACTATCCAAACCCCTACACAGAATGCTTTCATAGACAAAATTGTTGTAGTTAGGCAAACATAAGGGTTAATTTTATATACTTTTTTTTATACTTTTCCGAGAATACGTGCTTCTTTTGTGGTTCGGACTCCTTCTGACATTTCTTTGGAGGTGGAGGAAAACCAAAGTAATTGCTTAAAGGAGCTTCTTCGACATCTTTAAGAGTTCTAAACAAATGTCTGTCCTCCTCCAGAAAATCCTATGTACGCAAACACGCGTTGCAACTTCTTATCTTGTGCGTGTCTTTTGTTTTGACAGCGAATGCGCACCTGCGGACCACTTATGTGCAGCCCTGGTTATTTAGCTTGTCATATTGCAGCCACAGAAATTATTTTGTCCATGAAACCATAAAGCTGCACTTTCTTTTTGCCTTATAGTCTGATTTGTCATAACTTTTCCGTTTTGTGGTAAGTTTTTCTTTGGCTGTCACTTCTTCACCCTGACCTGTCTTATTTGGCTCAGCAGAACTAAAATATAAATCCTGCTGTTTTTACACACACACACACACACACACACACACACACACACACACACACACACACACACACACACACACACACACACACACACACACATAACGCTCAGCGATTCTCTGCGCAATCAACCTCTCACATGTTTAAGCTGCGGGAGATTTCACTTGTCATGTTTGCATAGTAAGCTAACGATTGATAAGACGATGTCAGAGGAATTGGTGCGCAAATTATCATCACTCACCAATCAGTGCTGTCGCTCTCTATACACAGTTGCATAACACATAATTGCAAAGTGAAAGCAAAAAACAAGCGCAAATTCAAACGCGATTTCAATATGTCACATATTGACAGTGGCTCACCGATGCCAATGACATAATTACCCAGCTACATTTCCGAAAGAATGCAAAAGCATAGACATATATTTTTCCTTCCTACGATAGCCCGACGGGCAGGGCAGAGATAGATTTTGGTAGCCTGGAAAAATCGCTAGCCCCGGGACGTCGGGCTAGCGATTTTGCGAGCCCTGCAGTATATTATTAAATATCAGACTATTACATATGGCCCCATTTCAGGCAAGTGAATACAAACTCATTAAACTTTGTAACTACCTTTTTCTTCTGGTGCCTGATGTCCAGCTGCCGAAGCATTGCCGAGTTTGATAACGTGGTGCAGGTGCACATTCTCTCCTGACTGTAGATGTCGCTGGCATGGGCAAGCTGCTACGTTGACGTGAGGGAAAGAGGGATGTTAAGTGACTATCCAGTCCGTCCACACTGGTACTTGCAACAGGTTGCTGCCCCACGACTGTGGCATTTGACAAAGTTCTGATGGTCTCTGCTGAGGATAATATACTGTTGAGTAATGCGGCTGCTTCACTTAGGCTACTAGCAGGTTGCTGAGTAGACATCTGTGTAGTGGTTTGAAGTGTACCACTTTTTCCTTCACTTTCCTGGTCTGGACACAACTTCCTGTTCATCTAAAACTCCTTCCTGTTCAACTGAAATGCCTTCCTGTTTAACTGAAACGCCCTTCTATTTAACTGAAATGCCTTCTTGTTCAACTGAAACGCCTTCCTGTTTAACTGAAATGCCTTCCTGTTCAACTGAAACGCCTTCCTGTTTAACTGAAATGCCTTGGATTTTCAGTAGTGTGTGTGAGAGCGTTTCAGTAGTGTGTGTGAGAGCATTTCAGTAGTGTGTGTGAGAGCATTTCAGTAGTGTGTGTGAGAGCGTTTCAGTAGTGTGTGTGAGAGCATTTCAGTAGTGTGTGTGAGAGCGTTTCAGTAGTGTGTGTGAGAGCGTTTCAGTAGTGTGTGTGAGAGCGTTTCAGTTGTGTGTGTGAGAGGTAAAATTTCAGTAGTGTGTGTGAGAGCGTTTCAGTAGTGTGTGTGAGAGGTAAAATTTCAGTAGTGTGTGTGACAGCGTTTCAGTAGTGTGTGTGAGAGCGTTTCAGTTGTGTATGTGAGAGGTAAAATTTCAGTAGTGTGTGTGAGAGCGTTTCAGTAGTGTGTGTGAGAGCGTTTCAGTAGTGTGTGTGAGAGCGTTTCAGTAGTGTGTGTGAGAGGTAAAATTTCAGTAGTGTGTGTGAGAGCGTTTCAGTAGTGTGTGTGAGAGCGTTTCAGTAGTGTGTGTGAGAGGTAAAATTTCAGTAGTGTGTGTGAGAGCGTTTCAGTAGTGTGTGTGAGAGCATTTCAGTAGTGTGTGTGAGAGCGTTTCAGTTGTGTGTGTGAGAGCGTTTCAGTTGTGTGTGTGAGAGCGTTTCAGTAGTGTGTGTGAGAGCGTTTCAGTAGTGTGTGTGAGAGGTAAAATTTCAGTAGTGTGTGTGAGAGCGTTTCAGTAGTGTGTGTGAGAGGTAAAATTTCAGTAGTGTGTGTGAGAGCGTTTCAGTTGTGTGTGTGAGAGCGTTTCAGTTGTGTGTGTGAGAGCGTTTCAGTAGTGTGTGTGAGAGCGTTTCAGTAGTGTGTGTGAGAGGTAAAATTTCAGTAGTGTGTGTGAGAGCGTTTCAGTAGTGTGTGTGAGAGCATTTCAGTAGTGTGTGTGAGAGCGTTTCAGTAGTGTGTGTGAGAGCGTTTCAGTAGTGTGTGTGAGAGGTAAAATTTCAGTAGTGTGTGTGAGAGCGTTTCAGTAGTGTGTGTGAGAGCGTTTCAGTAGTGTGTGTGAGAGCGTTTCAGTAGTGTGTGTGAGAGCATTTCAGTAGTGTGTGTGAGAGCATTTCAGTAATAATGTCCCTTACGGCACCTCATAAAGCCCCGCCCCCTCTGAGCCTCCGCTGTGTCCTCAGCACATCCAGGAGCAGCAGGTCAGAGGGGGCGGGGCCATGTCAGGACTTATTTTAAGTAAAATTTAAAGTGGAGCGACGGCAGGAGTCACACAGCAGTAACCAGCTCTGTCTGCCAGGGTCAAAGGTCAAACAAGTCCTGCAGCTGACCTACACATAGACTTACACTGATCCACAGAGAGTGATGAATCCACACATCACTCGGCTGGAGGAAGCTGGGTTTTCTTAGATTATAATATTATTTTATGCCATGTTATACCCCTAATTAAAGATTGTGAATTATTATGTAGTTTTAGTTTGCATTATTCTCCTGAATTAGAAGAAGCTGATAACTATTGCATTAGTTAAACTGATTTGCATTACATTAAACTGCTGACTTGTTGTGAATGAATGATATTGTTTTATGATGCATTATACTGCTGAGTTATAAGAAATACTGTTTGCAGAAAGTCATCGCCTTATTTGTCTGATTAGAAGAGAACATGCTGGAGTTTTCTGCCCCATCTCAGCAGGAGCAAATAAACAGGGAGCCAAGGTCGTAGCTTAGGCGCCGTGTGAGAGAAAGCATGTGAATGTTTAGGCTTTTATGATAAGGTGGAGGCACCAGAGGCTATAAGAGTTTGAGCAATACTCCACCATTTTGAGATCAGAGGCTGTCTGCATCAGTGTCCATCTCCCACGTGTGTGATCATTAAAATCATCGTTTGACTCAACCCGACCGGACCAGTGTTGTTATTGTGGTTTTTCTCTTGTCTCCATCCCCAATATTTTGAACTCGTAACATTTTCCACACCGTCCAATCAGAAACTAGTGTTGACGCTGAGACCCGTCTCTGTAACAGGAAGTCCATGAACAGGCAGACCCTCTGCAGCAGGCTGACCTGTGACCTCTGAGACAGAGGGAGGAGTTTGTGTCAGCAGGGGGCGCTGCAGCATCACCTGAGAGCTTTAAGAACAACAGCAATAAACAGGAAGTGAAAGTCACACTTCTGTTGGTGTGCGTTATCAGCAGACCCCACCCTCTGCAGGAAGCTGAGATAAGAAGCAGCCAATCACAGAGCAGAGAGCATGTGACTTCCTGTTCCTGCTGTTACTGTGACAACAGCTCCTGGGACAGAGAGCAGCTTTCTAAAGAGGAAAGATGTTGCTGTCACCCCCGGGTGTCATGTGACCCGCCTGATGTACCGATTTAAGACTGTAAGAACAATAATAACAACATGTTTTAGTCAGGTGATCCATGCAGAGCAGATCCATGTGACCAAACACAGCTGGATCACATGTTTCCTCTCCTGGAAACAGAAAGCCTTCATGTATAAAGGCTCATGTACCCACTGAGCCCTGCTCTCAGATCTGTGAGGCTTTAACAAACAACAGTTTAAAGTCATGTTTAGCATCTTCTGTCAGTGTGGAAGGTCACACACTTTCCTGAGTGTTGAACCCTGAACTACTAGCTGTTCATGTCAGCCTGGACATAAATACAGACCTGCCTGCTGTCATAGACCCCAGCACTCACATGTTACTTATAAGTGACTCATATGTATGCATGTATATATTGTGTATATTGTGCTATTTCTTACTTAGTGTGTTGTGTCTTTGTTCCTGTTTGTGCTGCAGCACTGTAACCTAAATAATTTCCCCTGGGGATCAAAAAAGTATTCTGATTGTGATTAAATGAAAGCAGTCAGAGCAGAGGACGGTGATGTAAGGAATGGGATTTTAATCAGCCAGTCTCCTTTAACTCTCAGCATCACAAAGTAATGTGGTAACATCTGGACTGATGTGTTTACTGTCAGCTAGTTTAAATGCTGTAGGCTGCAGCCGCTGCTCTAACACTATAACTGTAACAGGGCTCAGTGCTGCTTCTAACAGTCTGAGCTGCTTCAGGCTTTATTTGTGAGGAGCACAGCAGCTTACAAACACGTGGCTGGGCCTGGACCCAAAGGAGTGTTTGTTAAAGCCTGCAGTGAATCCAGCAGCAGAATGATGGAAATGCAACACAGCAATGATGAAGAGGAGCAGCATTAAAGCCAAAGTCCAGTTCATACAGTTAGGTCCATAAATCAAATAAGGGAAAATAAAATGTTGTTGGATGCACCTGTCTGCACCCTTAATGCTCTCTGGTCACTATGGTAACGCGTAAACATTTCTTTCAAAATAAGACACACGACTACAACACGGGAAAGACCCAGGGAAACGAAGTTAACGATAAAAACCCTGAAAACCATTGTTGGATTTATATTTTATCATTGTCATTGTTATTGGGGAATATCTAACCATATATGCTTAGAGGTGTAGAACCAATTGTGTAATGATAGTAGTCTTTAAAGACTTTGTGTGACTCCAGAGTGTTCTGGCATTCACACCCACGTCCTGGGATCATGGGAGAGGTGCTACCTTCTTATTGTTTTGTGGTAGGATGTCTGTTTTAGTCTAAGTGCCTTTTGTTTAGATGAACTGCTGGACTTCCAGACCAGCAGGTTTAGGGAAGTCGTTTATGGGGTCACACTCTGACTCCACACACACACACACACACACACACACACACACACACACACACACACACACACACACACACACACACACACACACCTACATAACATACAGACTGGTACCTTTGTTCACGTGTATGTTAATGAACCTATGTATGTTCATGTAACCTCAATAAAAGAACAGTGTTACGAGGGAACGGACGAGAGCAACTGTGGTCAAGCGAAGGAACGGCATTGGTCCAGGTCTCTCCCGTGCACGAGAAACATAAAGAACTACTCGTGTCTTGGGTGAACCCATTGTGAGATCTAGCCCCACGCTATCATGTGATTTCCTGTGATCAAATGTCCCAGGATGTGAGTGGGCGTCAAGACGTCCATGTCCCTCTTCAAGCAACTTAAAGAAGTCCAGACGCTTTTCTTTCCAAGCTCCTTCAACAACATCATTCATAGAACAACTTCCAGCTTCTTTTGCTCGGCTACAGTTTGGATGGATTTGCATTTAAAGATGCAACAAGACTAAAATGGTTAGGGTCAGGAGGTCAAAGGTCAGAGCTCCTGTGGGTCTGAGGGCGGCCTCACGCTGGAGAAGGATGAAGGAGTCTGACCTGAGCCAGTGTTTGACATGAACACATCAGCACTGCTGTCAGTGAGCCTAACGACAGCCGTTAGCATCATTTCAGTGTTTCAGTCATAAAAACACTTCCTGTCTCTGTGGTGGTTACAGTGACATCATGCAGTTTGTGCTTTGACCTCCAGAGGGCGACAAATCAGCACAGACAGAGAGCTCCATTCAAACTTTGCTGCCATCAGGAATAATTCTTCAAATATAATCATCAGTGTTTGAGCAGTTATGATATCAGGGACAATCTAGACATGTGTGACAATACTGAACATGTCACATGACACACCTCAAACATCATGTGATCCACTCTCAGTCTGCACTTTCATTCATGACTTCAACAGGTTGAAATGAGCTTTGAAGAAACATTCAGTGAAATAAATCTTTCATGGATTCATGTGAGCAGCAGATGAACTTTGTACCAACAACATCTTCAATAACAGAGTCTGAATGAAGCTCAGGTGTTGATGCTGCTCACTGATTGGACGCTTGCTTTCAGCTCTGCTCTCAGTCTTTACTGCACAGGTGAAGGTAGAAAGTGTGACTGGATCTATAGACTGGAAACAGAGAAACATGCTGAACATTTGAAGCTTTGCAGCAGAAATGTTCATGTTACAAATACAGCAGAGCTGATCTGGGATCAGTGTGTTCACACCTGCAGCTACAACAAGGTTTCATGTCTCCACACGTCAGCATGTGAACTTTACTCTGACTCAGTCTGAGCAGTCAGACGGCATATTTTTAAAGTTAACACATCAGCACACACAGAGCTGAGCCCCTCCCACCTGTGCTGAGTTTCAGGTGGAGCCCCGCCTCCTTCCAGGAAGCAGCTCACCTGTGTGTCCGTGTTTAGTGTCCAGGTGTGGAGTGGAGCTTGTTGTTGGTGTGTGAAGAAACTGTAAGTTTGCTTTGTTTCCTCCTTTAACAGTTTGTCTTTAGGAACTTTACTGTTTGTTCAGCTCGTGTTTGATTTCTTCACACAACAAACTGTGTGTGTTTGTATTTCCGGTCTCTCCATTAAAGTCAGTGTGTAATGTTTCCTGGCTAACATCAGCTGTGTGCAGCTTAGTTCAGCACAAATCTGCCGCTCCATAGTTCACGGTAACGGACTCACAGCTGGACCAACGAGGCCGAGTGTGTCCGCCACTCTGAGCTACGTTCGTGTTTGTGTACTTGTAGTTTGTACTTTGAGTTCACTCAGAGCCCACAGAGGACGCAGCGTACGTGATGACGTCACAGCCCTTTACCTCCTTTACTCTCACTGTGATTAATAATTACACACGAGACACCTGCAGAGCTCTGACGCTAAGCTAGCACACAGCATGCTAACGCTAAGCTAACACTAAGCTAACACTAAGCTAACACTAAGCTAACACTAAGAGTTCTTACAGACACGAGTTAAAAAGTTGCTTTTAGTGTGTGATCAGAGTCCAGGACTGAGAGCAGCAGCAGAGCTGATGGATGATGAATTACTGGATGGAAGAAGCTTCTCATTAGCAGTGAATCAGTGTGTGTGCAGTTCTCTGCAAACTCAGCAGCAAGAATTAGTGTGAAGCTTTAACTCTGCTGATCCTCTTTGAATCCTGGATCAGCTGAAATGTTTAAAATGTTGTTCACACGTGTTGGACTGACTGAAGCTTCCAGTCACAGTGAATCAGTGTGTGTCAGTGAATGCATCGTGTGTGCTTCAGGCTCCATCTAGTGGACTGATAGCAGAGCAGCTGATGGCAGCTTCCTCTGCCTCACACTGCTGTCTGACTGCATCCAGCTGACACTGAGATGAAGCAGGAAAGAAGCAGCTGATATTTGGACAGCACACATGATGAAAGGAGGATTTCAGCTGATGTGCACATGAATGATTTGTGTTTCCTCTGCAGGTAGAAAGTGTGTGTGAGCTGATGTGAATTGAGCAGCATGGATCAGTGTGAGGACAGAGAGGAGGGAGCCCCTCCCTCTAAAAGCACTCTGTGTGGGGAACATGAGAGCCAGACCAAAGCTCAGAGGTGAGATGACCATCTCTAACTGTCCATGACTCTTCTCCATGTCACAGCTCAGCACTCACATCACTGCTCCATCATTATTCACAGGGACCAGCCTGGACCTCCACCCAGCTCTGTGTCCTTACAGAGTGACGGGTCTAAAGATCTTCCCATTGAATTTAAATCCCAGCCTGTGTCTGCTGCAGAGAGGTGAGCTGTTAGCAACAGGAACTCTTTGATTAAACTGCTTGATGTTGTTGGATATAAACTACAAACACGTCGTTCCCTCAGTCCCATTTAAACTGTCTTTTAAAACAAGCCTTTGGTTTCTAAACAACTGAAAACCCACTTCAGCAAACAGGAAGTGATCAGAGCGTCCGTCCACTTCCTGTCAGGCCCTGCAAACATTTCATATTGAAGAAAAGTAGCTGATATCTCACATTTTTACTCCACCACATTCAACCATTTTGACATTTTACAGCATGAAACTCTTGTCACATGACTCCTGTTATGTTATAGAGTCATGTGACCACCAGGGAGGGATTTGTATGGATGAAACACATTCAAATCAATCTGATTCATCAATGGAAACATTTTTGGTGTAAATGCAGCAACACTGAAAACGCTGAAGATAAAAACACAACAGATGAAATATGAACAAATCGAGGCTTTGAATACACGTGTGTGTGTTTGAGACACAGAGATAAATGGATTGTGTGTCTGTCCTATTGCTGCGTGAGGGTTTTATTGTAGATTTTGTGCGTGTACACTTTTGACCACGAAGGTGTTGAAAGGGCGTAAAACAGTTGGAGGCACCAGAGTGAACACTAGTGCTGTCAGTAGATTAAAAATGACTAATTAATGACACAATCTTCTGTCATTAATCCTGATTAATCACAATTACTTGATCAATAGCTGCAGTTACATTTTTCCAACTTTATATTTAAGCCTGTAACAGACGTTTACACCATATAATGAAGTCAATGCAGAATAAACACAAAGAATGTTAAACGCTTCAATTCAAAGAGACTTTGAATAGTTTTCAGTCTTTAACTCAGCTTCTCTGCTGTAAATACAACTTTGTAACAAACATATATACTAAAAGCTAAGTGTGCACTAATATATAATAATATATAATCTATGTTACTGCTGTTAATGAAAATGTTTAATCAGACTCATCACAGGGTTACTGTGGATTAATTTGGATTAATCACCATTAAACATCATTTTTAATGTAAACGAATCAAAGTTCATTTCATGAGCAAACAGACTCGAGAGAAAAGGGCAAATTTACACACTTAACATGTTTATTGAACATGTAAACATTGATTAACCTCCTGAATGAGCCGACCCCCCCAGGGACAGTCCTGCATGCTAATGATGGGCTCTGCTCTGTACCTGCAGGATTCTGTCAGCCACAAACTCCTCAGCTGATCCTGAATCTGAGCCCATCTGTCAAACAATCATTTTCTTCACAGGTCTGTGGAGGTGGCACTGATCCTGCAGCAGTCTAACACTCTCTGTCACTCTTCTTCAAGTCTTTGACACGAGGAACCAAAACTATGTTATTAACAACACTAACAGGTCTGCAGTTTGTCCACTTGGCAGTTGTGTCATCAGTGTTTTGCATTGTTGTGATATTTTAAGCTGGAAGTGCTTCGGTGAAAAGAAAATTCCTTCTGTCACGATGTGCAGAATCCTTCATGTTGGTCGGCTGGTCCGTCTTGTTATTTTTTTAATGCTCAAACTTTCCATCGAGAGGTCAGTGTGTGTTTGTCATCTTCCATATTGAGCTGATTGGTTCAGCTGCCGTCACTAACAGATGTGCTGCACATCTGCACGTGTGCAAAGGTAACTCTACTCGGACAAACTGCCCGAAGTGCGTTGATAGAAACATTTCAGGGATTTTGAGTCGTTCTGCTCTCCAGATGTGTCGTGTTAAAGGTTTTTATCATGTTAATCATGATAACAGATGAACCCCTAACCCTACATGTTAATTTTGACAGCACTGGTAAATCCTTTTTAATGTTCTTCTGTCAGATCATTGATTAGACTCGACTCCAAATACGAGACTCAGAAAACTCAAATGAAAACTCAAATCAAAGCAATGAGAAAAGGACTTCTTGTGTTAGAATGAAAACATGTGGAAGTGGTCAGGTTTCAAACACTCGTTGAATCTACTGCACAGTTACATTCAGGGACCTTTGGCCTCCTGAGAGCATTAGTTGATGGTTCATCACAGTTTTACCTTCCAGTGACTGAATTTATCAGTTTGATGAAGTCTCAAAGTTTCCTCTGAGCTTCTGCAGCATCATCACTTCCATCACTGATGAAAGAAAGTTCATAGAAAACAGAAAATATATCTTCAGAATCTGAGAGTCTAAAACTTGACAGACTTGATTCAGATGAAGTTATTTGAGCAGAAACTCCTGGATCTTTATCCTGTGTTGATCTAATCCTTCATGGTTCCTCCACAGAGTGGACCAGCAGAGCTCAGAGGTTCCCAGTGGTCAGTCTGCCCAGCAGCATCAAACACAGCTGGACTCCATATTTATGGTCTGTACATGTACAACAACTACTTTATTATTAATAATAATGCATTTATTTATAGGTCCCTTTCAGAACACCAAGGACTCTGTGGACTAAATGACCAAAAGAAACAAACTTTGAAATCAGATGGTGCAAATGTGATCACAGGGAAACGTTTTAAACATCGAGGCTTTAAACAGAAAGCAAAGTGAAACAGTTTGTAGTCGAGATCAGTGGGAATGAAGCTGAATAACTGTTTCTTCAATATCTTTGAGCTCTTAAAAAAAGAAAAACTAGCTGAAAGTCTGGCTGCTCTTATGAAAAGTACAGAGAAATTATGGGTCGCTCAACACTTGTGCACAATATAAGAGTTTAAATAAATCTAAAGAATAACTCAAAGTCCTACAATCATACTGATAAAGTCATCTACAGCTAACTATCCAAGTGGATTTGTTTAAGACAGCTCCATCTGCTGGTGGCCCTCTGCAGGTGCATGAAAGGGGCGTGTTTATAGTGAAAGTAGTAGAGAAAGTAAACCCCACGGGAAGGAGGAGGACTCTCAGCAGCTTCCAGCTCATATTCAGACATTTGACTTCTCACTGAAAGCAGCAAGTTTGAGTGTCTGTACCTTAGTTAGAAGAGATAACATGTCAGTAGTAATTAGAGTTGATTGAGCAATGCTGTCCTTGTAATGTAGTTTATGATTTTTATGGACAAGTCCAGTTTTTCTGTAGAGCCTCTCAAGTTGGTGACAGCAGCAGTGGAAGTTCACGTGTAAACCAGAGCAGCAAATCAGGTCCAAATGTGTTGTTCACAGTGAGTGGGATCATCATTGGCTGCTATGTTAACCTCCTGCAGCAGGATGTCTTTGGTCAGAGAATGGATAGATCACTAAGTCATTGTTGAGTTTAGGGAGACAGTAGACAGTTGGAGGAGGTTCAGCCAGTTGACACACAGTAGATAAAATAACTGAAGGCAGGAGCAGACACCTGTATGACTTTCCACCTCTCACATAGATTATTGTCCCTGGGCAGCGCCACAGGGCTGGTAGATGTAAACAAAGCTGGAGGAGAGGATTTATTCATCTGAGAAAAGTCACAGAGTTGTGTCTTGATGCTCAATCATCCAGGTACGTAAATCCCAAAAAGGTTGATTCTGTTCATCTGGATGTTTTCAGTGGGAGAAACGTTTCATCATCATCAGGTGACTTCTTCAGTCTCAGCTGACTGCAGGTTTCAATCTCATAAACAGGACATTTGTATGACTGAAACCAGCCCACTGAAGGAACAATGGGCTGGGAGGTCAGTTCATTGATCATTGGTACGCATATTGTCAGGACCATTGATCAATGGTTGTTGATCAATGGTCATGAGTCCAGTTCACAGAGAGCTGGGGAATGGCTGCAATCACAGCATGTAAGATGGTGACAGTTGTACCCTTAGGCCCCTCCTCCATTCAGAGATGGTCTTTCCTTTTCACATAAATGGCCTCCTTGACTCCGCCCTCAAACCAGCGTTCACATTTACTCAGGACCTTCTTGATGTGAAGTTCTTCTGCTTCCCTGGCTGCTGTGTCTGTGGGGATGGTGTTTGTTCTGTGTTGTAGTGTCCTGATGACGCCCAGTTTGTGCTCCAGTGGATGATGAGAGTCAAACCTTAAATACTGATCTGTATGTGTAAACAGAGTGAACCTTTAAGACCAGTTGTCTGTACGATCAACTCAGTCACCTGAAACATCTCCAAGTTTCTGGCTTTGATCATCAACCTGTTGGTAGTTCAGCTCTGAACACCAGTGAAATGTTTCTCCCACTGAAATCGCTGCATTCATATGAACAGCATCAACGTTTTGGGATCATGGAGTTGTGGACAAAGTCTCAGTTAATCAGATAAAGTCAAACCTATAATTGGTAAAGAGTTCGTGGATGATATGCCCCTTGATGGTAAAGAAGTGGATGTTGTGTGGACTAAAGTTCAGAGTGGTGGGTCATTCATAAAGTATTCTGTTCCAGCTGCTGGAGGACAACATCATCACTTTTGTGAAGAACGAGCTGAAGAAGATCCAGAAGGCTCTGAATCCAAATAAGCCCCAGTGCTTGGAGTTTCAGAGGGAGGATGATGAGCAGAGGAGAAACAGCAGAGAGGCATTTGTGAAGATCACAGTGGACTTCCTGAGGAGAATGAAGGAGGAGGAGCTGGCTGACCGTCTGCAGAGACGTAAGAGGATTTATCTAAAGATTTAAGCTGCTGGATAAATGAACATTTTCCAGAGATGGAAGATGGAGCAACATGTTTTAAAGATTAGTTCTTTTTGGAATTGAGTGTTTATTTTTCTTCTCATTCAGAGCTTCAAGCTCCAGTTTGTCATCGTAACCTTAAATCCACCCTGAAGAAGAAGTTCCAGTGTGTGTTTGAGGGCATCGCTAAAGCAGGAAACCCAACCCTCCTGAATCAGATCTACACAGAGCTCTACATCACAGAGGGAGGGACTGCAGAGGTCAATGATGAACATGAGGTCAGACAGATTGAAACAGCATCCAGGAAACCAGACAGACCAGAAACAACCATCAGACAAGAAGACATCTTTAAAGCCTCACCTGGAAGAGATGAACCAATCAGAACAGTGCTGACAAAGGGAGTGGCTGGCATTGGGAAAACAGTCTTAACACAGAAATACAGCCTGGACTGGGCTGAAGACAAAGCCAACCAGGACATCCAGTTCATATTTCCATTCACTTTCAGAGAGCTGAATGTGCTGAAAGAGGAAAAGTTCAGCTTGGTGGGACTTGTTCATCACTTCTTTACTGAAACCAAAGAAGCAGGAATCTGCAGCTTTGAAGACTTCCAGGTTGTGTTCATCTTTGATGGTCTGGATGAGTGTCGACTTCCTCTGGACTTCCACAAAACTACAATCCTAACTGACCCTAGAAAGTCCACCTCAGTGGATGTGCTGCTGATAAACCTCATCAGGGGGAAACTGCTTCCCTCTGCTCTCCTCTGGATAACCACACGACCTGCAGCAGCCAATCAGATCCCTCCTGACTGTGTTGGCATGGTGACAGAGGTCAGAGGGTTCACTGACCCACAGAAGGAGGAGTACTTCAGGAAGAGATTCAGAGATGAGGAGCAGGCCAGCAGGATCATCTCCCACATCAAGACATCACGAAGCCTCCACATCATGTGTCACATCCCAGTCTTCTGCTGGATCACTGCTACAGTTCTGGAGGATGTGCTGGAAACCAGAGAGGGAGGACAGCTGCCCAAGACCCTGACTGAGATGTACATCCACTTCCTGGTGGTTCAGGCCAAAGTGAAGAAGGTCAAGTATGATGGAGGAGCTGAGACAGATCCACACTGGAGTCCTGAGAGCAGGAAGATGATGGAGTCTCTGGGAAAACTGGGTTTTGATCAGCTGCAGAAAGGAAACCTGATCTTCTATGAATCAGACCTGACAGAGTGTGGCATCGATATCAGAGCAGCCTCAGTGTACTCAGGAGTGTTCACACAGATCTTTAAAGAGGAGAGAGGACTGTACCAGGACAAGGTGTTCTGCTTCATCCATCTGAGTGTTCAGGAGTTTCTGGCTGCTCTTCATGTCCATCTGACCTTCATCAACTCTGGACTCAATCTGCTGGAACAACAACAAACAACATCCAAGAAGTCTGAAACAGGAGAATCTGCAGAGACACACTTCTACCAGAGTGCTGTGAACAAGGCCTTACAGAGTCCAAATGGACACCTGGACTTGTTCCTCCGCTTCCTCCTGGGTCTTTCACTGCAGACCAATCAGACTCTCCTACGAGCCCTGATGACACAGACAGGAAGTAGCTCACTGACCAATCAGGAAACAGTCCAGTACATCAAGGAGAAGCTCAGTGAGAATCTGTCTGCAGAGAAAAGCATCAATCTGATCCACTGTCTGAATGAACTGAATGATCGTTCTCTAGTGGAGGAGATCCAACAGTCCCTGAGATCAGGAAGTCTCTCCACAGATGAACTGTCTCCTGCTCAGTGGTCAGCTCTGGTCTTCATCTTACTGTCATCAGAAGAAGATCTGGATGTGTTTGACCTGCAGAAATACTCTGCTTCAGAGGAGGCTCTTCTGAGGCTGCTGCCAGTGGTCAAAGCCTCCAACAAAGCTCTGTGAGTAAACATGTTGTCATCGCTTCATTGTTAAAATCATGGGAAATAAATCAGAAATGCTGAGTTCAAAGAGCACTGTAACATTTTTTTAAAATAGTAAATTAAATGATCATCAGTCACTCGGTAAATATATGGTAGTTTTAATGTTTCACTCCAGCATTTCTAAAACACACTTTGTTCTGTAACTCTTATCAAAGGACAATCCAGACCCAGCCTATAAGAACATGAGCTCTGATGCTTCAGCCCCTCTGACAGGTTTATTATCCTCAGCTTGTTCATTTGTCTCCAACTCCAGGAGTTTGGTTGTTTTATTCTAAAGCACAAACTTCACCTGCCAGACTTCACCTACATCTTTTTCTGATGTTCATAATTTAAGTTCAAGTTTGTATCTCACTTTCAGTGCACACCCTCCCTTTTTAAATATAAATCTCTGCTGTGCTGTCATGTTTTCATCCTGTATGGAGGGAGAACTTCGGTCTTCATTACTGAAATTGCCTCTAAGGTCGTGTTTCTTGTCAGTAACCATATGTAACTGTAAGGCTTCCATAACCAGTGTTATCACAGAATTACAGTGGGTTCACTCTGGGTCCTCTACAGTTTCTTCCCACTGTCCACAGACATGCAGTTAGGTTACCTGGTGATCTAAACTTCATGCAGGTGTGAGTGAGAGTGGTTGTCTGTCCCTCTGTGGGCTTAGTGGAAGAGACTGGATGGATCTCTGCTTTGTCTTTGATATATGCTGACAGCTAGTGATGTGCGATACCACTGATTTCCTTTCCGATCCGATACCAAGTAATATTCAGGGTGGTATCGACGATACTGATCCGATACCGATACTTTGTACAAAACGGATTTTATTTATTGTATCTCAAATTATAGCGTCATAATGATTACAGGACATCAGAATACCTTCTTCTTATCACTTAATAATGCAGAGTTCATCATATAGAAATAAAAAAACTAAAGTTGTGTGCTATTTGAACACCTTGCCTGCCTGGAGGACTAAAGGACTCCGTGAGAGACTCTCACCCTAGCAGCACCTGTCCCTCTCCTCCTCTTCAGTTCGCCTCAACATACGCTCGTCATATTTTGTGATATGATTTACTCTGAGGTGTTTGACAAGGTTAGTGATGTTGCCACAACCATACATGCCAACCCTCCCGATTTTTCCGGGAGAATCCCACCTTTCTCCAGATTTTCCACCCGGACAACAAAGTTGAAAAACCATATCGCAGAATTCATAGCGCGGCCCAGCCAATTCCAGTTTCCAA
This sequence comes from Maylandia zebra, assembly GCF_041146795.1. Lineage (NCBI taxonomy): Eukaryota > Metazoa > Chordata > Actinopteri > Cichliformes > Cichlidae > Maylandia > Maylandia zebra. The sequence continues at coordinate 4,544,501 of NW_027490041.1, forward strand.
CAATGACGGCAGCGACTTAGTTTTAATATCACTCTTATTTCTCTTTCTGGGTCGCAAAAAAACTTTTAACATATTTTCAGGTGAGAATGTAGCTGTGTAAACTTCAAATATCTGAGCCGACCGACACATCGTCTTCAAACCCCGCGATCTTTCACCACTCGGGTTAAACATGATGTACAAGTCACTTTGATAACTTAAAAATGTTCTTGTTTGGCTTTTTCAGTGTTTTATTTGTTCGTGAGTAAATCGGTTTGGCTGAGATTAAAGTTATTAGATTAAATTAAATTAAACTTTATTATTCCCTCGGGAGGGTTCCTCCGGGGTTTTCACACAGCTGAATAAACGTCAAACAGAAAACTGATTAAACAGAAGAGTTTACGTCAGCGCCCGGTTATATTTTAGACAGCAAGGAGCAGACGGCAGAGTTTCACTCCACCGAGGGAGCTCGTGACGTACTACCCGGCTTTCTTTAGACCGCGAAGGCCGGTCCTCAGGTGGAAGCAGCCTCTGAATTTGGACACCCCCGCTGTTTCCGGGCCGGCCAATAATAACGGTGACATTTAACGTATTTTATCCGATAAATAAACCCTGTAAAATATATTTATCCGCCCAAACAGCCCTTTTGAATGTCTCCCTAATTCTGAGGTCTCAAGGTTGGCAAGTATGGCCACAACACCTCACTTTTTTTGCCACATTTATTGCAAACCACGGCTCAGCTGTTTGTGGAGGTAAAATACATCCGCACAATTACGCTCAGCCATTGTTGTGAGTGCGCACGCCAAGGGGCTGCGAGACATTTATACAGCCGTATTTCGCACATGACTATGAAAGGCGGAAGAGGAAGTAGTTCCTTTGAATGTAGGCAATCCGAATGTTATAGTTTCTTTCCACTGTGTTCCTGTTAATGATAAACTACAAATTTACTCTAAATTACTAAAATATCGATATTTTAATGTGAGAATCGATTCTAGAACATAAATGATTGGTATCGGAGGAATCGATATTTCAGGATCGATCCGCACATCACTACTGACAGCAAACATTCTCCATGAAGTCTGCATTTCAGCTCATCTCCTTTATACACACCTTTAACAGGAAGAGTTTTATACAGCTAGTGTTTAAAATCAAGTGTTATTCACAATACACAGGTAATGAGCATGATTATTGAATTACTAAAATTTTCTAAAATAATTGTTTTAGTTAATATTGTATGATAGTGTACACAGAATTATTAGCTCAGTAGGCAGAGTGGTCGCCTCATGATCATAAGGTCAGGGGTCGAATCCACCGAATAATTACCTTGTGGTACCCCTGAGCAAGGTACCATCAAGGTACCAATCATGTGCACTGGACTGGTAGCACTCATAGTCTCATAGGTTTAAATAAATTTTTTTAAAAAAGGGTTCAACATATAAACAAATTTAATTTGATCACATATATTCTTTGTTTTTTTTGTTTTTGTTTTTCCCTTTCTCTCTCAGACTGAGCAGCTGTAACGTCTCAGAGAAAGGCTGTGAAAATTTGCTGTCAGTGGTCAGCTCCCAGTCCTGTAGTCTGAGAGAGCTGGACCTGAGTACCAACAGCCTGAAGGCTTCAGCAGTAAAGCTTCTGTCTGCTGCAGTGGAGAGTCCACATGCCAAACTGAATGTTCTGAGGTCAGATCAATTTGTATTATGTTTAGTTCTGTTTGTTTATGTGTTTGATGTTTGTTTTTGTTTATGTCTTTATCCAGTTATCCTTGTTTCATAGCATTTTTATTTTATTTCAAAGTTAAACGGAAGTTTTACTAACCTGCTCAGCACAAGACAATAAGCTATTGCACCTTGATTACACTTTAACAACAATCTTTATTCATGTTTTTATCTTCAGACTTAACATCTGTGAACTCTCAGAGGAAAACTGTGAAGCTCTGTCCTCAGTTCTCAGCTCGCAGGCCTCTAGTCTGACAGAGCTGGACCTGAGTATCAGAAAGCTGCAGGATTCAGGAGTGAAGCTTCTGTCTGCTGGACTACAACGTTTAAACTGTAAACTGAATACTCTGAGGTCAGATCAGAAAACATTTAGTTTTTAGAATTATTAATTAAAGTTCATACATATGATGTTGTATCTTAGTATCTTTATGTTTTCTTTAAAAATAGAAAGTCAACATTTAATGTTGTGAAATGTATTAACAAACTCTACATGAGTACTTGTTTTATAGATTGTCTTTTATTTTTCAGACTGAGTGGCTGTAACCTGTCAGAGAGAAGCTGTGAAGCTCTGTCCTCAGTCCTCAGCTCCCAGTCCTCCAGTCTGAGAGAGCTGGACCTGAGTAACTCTGACCTGCAGGATTCAGGAGTGAAGCTTCTGTCCGCTGGACTAAAGAGTTCACAGTGTGCAGTGGAAACTCTCAGGTCAGGATTCAAACTTTTCCACAGATGATCATTTGAAATGTGATTTATATTATTGTATAAACAGGTAACTTTTACAGCTGTCAAGTGAACTTTTATTTACATTTGAGTGGATAATTGGACTCTGAATTACTAAAAGTTGTTATAGTCATGTCTTTGTTTATTTAAAAAAATACTTCATGCACTGCCTAATTTAAAGATTTAGGCTCCTTTGGGCCCATAATATATATATTTGATTTCTTTGTGAATGAAATTAGGAGGATATTGGCGACTGCTGATTGGCTCGCTGTTTGTTTTTTATTCACAGTACTTAATTTTAAAGGCTGATTTCTCAAAATGAGATGTTTATCTTTTCTTCTACAACACGTGGAGCCACCAAATCTTCTTGCTTGATTTATTCATTACAGTTTGATTTAAAGAATATTAGACTCGTAACATAATAAATATATTTATTTCACTTCTTCTTGAGAGAAAGAAAGGGATGACTGGGTGAGCTCCAGTGGTTCATCCCAGCAGAGAGAGCGGCACACTGGGCTGCAAATGATCACAGTAGTAATGGCCATAGTTTGATAAAACAGGCAGTCTTACCCTGTAGATAATACAGGGTTCTGGTGCCGATGTGGGGGAGGGGAGTCGCCCGGTACTAACTACATACTACTAACTACCTCATCCAGATGTCTTCCCTACTAAACCTGATAAGAAGTAACTGCAGTAGCCTTATAGGTCAAATCAGTTTCACCTGTTAAAGTTAGCTCCACTATTAATTAGGGGTGGGGGAAAAAATCGATACTGTGTAGTATCGTGATATTTTGTTTGCTAATAATGTATCGATACAGGGACAGCAGAAATCGATATTTTGTTACAAACAATTTTTTCTCTGAAGTCAACATGCTCTGGAGTCAGAGCATGTTGACTTCAGAGCATGTTGATCCTTTTTCTGAGCAACAATCCTGACATTCCTTCACTGTCCAAATGTGTTTAACTTTTTTTTTGGCAGCAATAAACATGACAGTTTACTTATTTTAATTTAAGACATGTTTAATTTTAATTAAGTTTGAAACTTTTTTATTTAATGTAAAATTATATATTTTTTTAAATTTACTTTCAAATTCTTCAGTTGCTGAAGGGGCTGCATAGTTTTCATAAATTGCATAGTTCAGAATAGCTATAATTGTACCAGATGGTTGCATTCAGTTAAGTTGGACTAGACTGTAATACAAACCGTTCAGTTTGTCAACAATAAAACTGACTGAAATGAGAGAAAGACTGAGTGTGAGACTTTGATATTAGATAAAATGAATATTGATAAAGTTTACCTTTATGTGCAGAATTTAAATATCGCAAAATATTTTAAAAAATCGCAATAATATCGTATCGTGCGTTAAGTATTGTGATAATATCGTATCGCGAGTTGTATGGTGATTCCCACCTCTACTATTAATGGTGTCACTTGTTATTTCTGGGATGAGTTTAGTAGCCTGAACAGCTGCTTAAAGGAAAGTAATTAAATAATAAAAATAACCTAAGTCCGGGGGAACCTGCAAGAGCTGTTTGCACAAAGAATAATGCTCAGACTTTGAGGTTTTATCGTTTTACACAAGGTTTAAAAATGAATGTCCACAATTGAATTGCAGAAATTGTTATTGAGCTAATACTGATGTAGTTGTTATCTTTGGTAAGGAGAGGTTGGAGGAAGGATGAGCACAGTCAGGCCTAAAGATGCTCTTAATAATAATAATGGATTGCATTTATATAGCGCTTTTCGAGACCCTCAAAGACCCTTTACAATCCCACTACAGGGAGTGCAGAATTATTAGGCAAGTTGTATTTTTGAGGAATAATTTTATTATTGAACAACAACCATGTTCTCAATGAACCCAAAAAACTCATTAATATCAAAGCTGAATGTTTTTGGAAGTAGTTTTTAGTTTGTTTTTAGTTTGAGCTATTTTAGGGGGATATCTGTGTGTGCAGGTGACTATTACTGTGCAGAATTATTAGGCAACTTAACAAAAAAAAATATATACCCATTTCATTTATTTATTTTTACCAGTGACACCAATATAACATCTCCACATTCACAAATATACATTTCTGACATTCAAAAACAAAACAAAAACAAATCAGCGACCAATATAGCCACCTTTCTTTGCAAGGACACTCAAAAGCCTGCCATCCATGGATTCTGTCAGTGTTTTGATCTGTTCACCATCAACATTGCGTGCAGCAGCAACCACAGCCTCCCAGACACTGTTCAGAGAGGTGTACTGTTTTCCCTCCTTGTAAATCTCACATTTGATGATGGACCACAGGTTCTCAATGGGGTTCAGATCAGGTGAACAAGGAGGCCATGTCATTAGTTTTTCTTCTTTTATACCCTTTCTTGCCAGCCACGCTGTGGAGTACTTGGACGCGTGTGATGGAGCATTGTCCTGCATGAAAATCATGTTTTTCTTGAAGGATGCAGACTTCTTCCTGTACCACTGCTTGAAGAAGGTGTCTTCCAGAAACTGGCAGTAGGACTGGGAGTTGAGCTTGACTCCATCCTCAACCCGAAAAGGCCCCACAAGCTCATCTTTGATGATACCAGCCCAAACCAGTACTCCACCTCCACCTTGCTGGCGTCTGAGTGGGACTGGAGCTCTCTGCCCTTTACCAATCCAGCCACGGGCCCATCCATCTGGCCCATCAAGACTGACTCTCATTTCATCAGTCCATAAAACCTTAGAAAAACCAGTCTTGAGATATTTCTTGGCCCAGTCTTGACGTTTCAGCTTGTGTGTCTTGTTCAGTGGTGGTCGTCTTTCAGCCTTTCTTACCTTGGCCATGTCTCTGAGTATTGCACACCTTGTGCTCTTGGGCACTCCAGTGATGTTGCAGCTCCAAAATATGGCCAAACTGGTGGCAAGTGGCATCTTGGCAGCTGCACGCTTGACTTTTCTCAGTTCATGGGCAGTTATTTTGCGCCTTGGTTTTTCCACACGCTTCTTGCGACCCTGTTGACTATTTTGAATGAAACGCTTGATTGTTCGATGATCACGCTTCAGAAGCTTTGCAATTTTGAGACTGCTGCATATCCCTCTGCAAGATATCTCACTGTTTTTGACTTTTCTGAGCCTGTCAAGTCCTTCTTTTGACCCATTTTGCCAAAGGAAAGGACGTTGCCTAATAATTATGCACACCTGATATAGGGTGTTGATGTCATTAGACCACACCCCTTCTCATTACAGAGATGCACATCACCTAATATGCTTAATTGGTAGTAGGCTTTCGAGCCTATACAGCTTGGAGTAAGACAACATGCATGAAGAGGATGATGTGGACAAAATACTCATTTGCCTAATAATTCTGCACTCCCTGTATTCATTCACTCTCACATTCACACACTGGTGGAGGTAAGCTACAGTTGTAGTGGTAGGTTAGGTTTTGCCCAAGGACAAAATGACCAAGACAGAGAGAGCTGGCTCATCAGACAGACAAGCTCATCTTGTAACCTACTGGTTCGCTGGTCAGCACACCAGCTGACTAGCGAACCGGCTAACTAGCACACCAGCTAACTAGCAGACCAGCTAACGGCAGCCACAAGCTGAAGGACGATTAAATGTAGTGGAGATATCAGAGATGACACTGGTGTGTCCGATTCACTCTTTAGCACTCTGGTCACTCCGGTGTGTCAGCCAGAACACCACTGAAGGCCAAATGATCCCAGCATGTGGAATAAAGAGCTTAAGGTTTGGTTTGAGACACTTTATTCTTTCACTGATTGATTCTTGCGGCTGTGATCATGTGTGTGGTTTCTTACAAAAAGGAAGTACACAATACAAATACATGACAAATAAGATGAATAGATAAGTTACATATCCAGTTATATGTACGTACATCAGTATAGCTAATATAGCCATATATAAGGACAAAGATCACAGTACTATAATGCAGTAATGTTAAACACAAAGGTGTATATCTACATAAATCTGTCCTATCAGTGATCAGGGTACTGTAGTATACTTCCACTACATAAACTATAGAAACTAAACGACATTAGTGTGACTTTAAGTTACCATCAGTACAGACGAACTGATGGTAGTTGTACAAAATAAAGGCATTGCAATTATTGTGAAGGGCTTCCGGTTAAACTAAGATCAGCTGATTACCTCATAACAAATTGTTTGCTATAGAACGCAGCTCCCACTCTTCATTAATATCATGTACTGTAACTCCCAAGTAACCATGGTTACCCAGCCACGCCCAGTAGTCTCCAGAGAGACCAACAGCTGGTGCACGTTGTAATGCCGTGGCTTTCGTAGTCTCTCCTTTTTCCACAGCTCATGTGTTCTTCTTGTGATGGTGCGTCTTGAGGGAGGCTCATACATGCCGTCATTTGTTGATCCTAAGAACGTTCCTCAGACCGACTTCTTCAACAACACTAATCGGCCTGCAGTTTGTAGCTACTCACTTCACTGTGGCGTTTGTTAGCTTGTCTTTCTTTGGTTTTATCCTGACTCCTCCCACAAGCTGATCCTACGTAGTCTGCCCAAGCCTCCCACCTCTGTTTGTTTGGGTGGTTTGTTTGCTGCCATCAACAGCGTGTAATGCATTTAAGTGATACTTCAGACATGAAGTACTGCGACAATAAAAAACTCAACTTTGCTTAAAAATAACTTTAGTTGTATCAACACTGCCCTCTGGAATAATTAGACTTTGGTGACAAACTGATGTGATCTCCATGTTTCCTTTGTTGGACTGTGGGCGAGTGTCAGAACTGAATGTACTGAGTAACATGTGGAGTTTAAATATGTGTCAGTTCCAGTTTTAGAGCTCTAAAGTGCAGCTATCATGTTAGGAATATGTTAGGAATAGACAGGAACACTGAGCACACTGAGGTCAAATCTTTATTTATCCAGTTCATCTGTAGGCTGAGCTCAGTCCATCCATTTAGTGAAATGATGTTTAAAGGTCTCCTTGTTCTGTGAGCGTGCACAGATCCTGAAGCAGAAAGCCTGGGTTAACAGAGAAATGATCATCACTGTGATGATGCTCACCATCTCTGACTGGGATTTGAGGTTTTGTCAAAGCAGCAAAGAAAGCCTGGCTATGTTGGACTGGGTGTGGAAGCAGCTCCCAGTTTGAGTTCAGGAGACAGACACCCTCTCTACTTTGACGATCAGCTTCAAACTTTCCTTTTTGATAAAACTTATAGTTAGAGCTGGATCAGGTGACCCTGAACCATCACTTAGTTATGCTGCTATAGAGATGGATAACAGATGGATTGTTGTTTTGTGTGTCTGCAGTCTGTCAGGCTGTCTGATCACAGAGGAAGGCTGTACTTCTCTGGCCTCAGCTCTGACCTCCAACCCCTCCCATCTGAGAGAGTTGGACCTGAGCTACAATCATCCAGGTCCCTCAGGAATGAAGCTTCTGTCGGCTGGACTGAAGGATCCAGGCTGGAGACTGGACACTCTCAGGTATGGAGAGAATGTCTGATATAGGAGGAAGAGCTGGAATCATTTCCTGTGTCTTTCACTCACTTCCTGTTTGTTTCCTGCAGATGAGACATGAACAATCACACATGCAGGAATATTTTCAGGGACAGACACACTAGTCTAGCTGGATAGTACATGGATATTTATGTAGGGGGTCTTCAAGGAGTCTGTTTGCAGGAACATTAATGATAACTGATAAGTCATGTTGAGAGTTTCATTAAAAGTAGACTTACAGTTAGGTAATATTTGGACAGAGACAACATTTTGTAACTTTAGATACAAGTATCAGCCATGTGTGTGTTTCCCATGCTGTATGTCCACAGTCACAGTGACAGTCAGTGACACTGACAGAAGGATGAAACAAGGCTGTGAATCATTTCAGTCTGTGTGTGTGACAAAGAGGCAGACAGGAGCAGCTAACATTTGGAAATGGAAGCTTACTGGAAACACTACATTCACGGCTGAATTCACAATAGATTTGTTCTCAAGTGCACATTTAGCAGCTAATGCTAATACTGTTTTCCCTTTGCTTTCTACAGCAGCTATTGCTAAGTAGGCCACTTTGCTCCGCTAAGGATTTGTGTGACCATGATGGAGACTCTGATAAGCTAATGCTGCTAAGCTAATGCTGTTTATGGGCCCTGTTAGAATCAATATTTCATTCTCATTCTGTTGTTTGAGAACAATATTAACGTTTCACATCATTATAACACAAGAGAAAAGGGTATTGGCATTAGCTACTAGTGCTTATTCACCTCAAATTACCTTTAGCTGCTAATGGCAGCCTACTTAGCATTAACTCCTCACTAATATAATGCTAATTTACATCAAATTAGCATTAACTGCTCATATTGTTATAAGGAAAGAGAAAACGGTATTAGCATTTGCTGCTAATAATTATTCACCCCTAATTAGAATAAGCCGCTAAAAGCAGCCAACTTAGCATTAATTCCTCACTTTGTTGTTACCCAACGGAAAAGAGTATTAGTATTAGCTACTATCATTTTTAATAAGTAAGAGAAAACAGTATTAGCAGTAGCGCATAATGCTAATTCACGTCAACGTAGTATTAGTTAATAATGGCAGCCTACTTAGCATTAACTGCTCACTAATATAATGCTAATTCGCATCAAATTAGCATTAGCTGCTCAAGTTGTTATAAGGGAAAAGAGAAAACGGTATTAGTATTAGCTGCTAATAATTATTCACCCCTAATTAGAGTTAGCCCCTAATGGCAGTCTACTTAGCATTAACTCCTGACATTGTTATAATGCAGGGGAAAAGAGTTACCATTATCGGATAATGCTAATTCTCATCAAATTAGCATTAGTTAATAACGGTAGACTTCATATCATTAGCTGCTGTCATTCTTACAAAGCAAACAGTATGAGCATTAGCTGTTAATCCTTTTTCATCTAAAATTAGAATTAGCCACTAATGGCGTATTGTTAAAAAGTAAGAAAAAACATTGTTAGCATAAGCGGATAATGCTAATTCATCTCAAATTAGTATTAGCTAATAATGGCACCTGCTTAGCATTAGCTGGTCACATTGTTATAAGGCAAGAGGTGCAGGAACAGTCTGTGGAGCAAGAGACACCATACTTCTTACTCCTCTCAAAGGGAACAAGGTGGGATTTTACATCTTTTAGAAGTTTCTCAAACGTGATTATCAGCAGAGATCTCATTTCAACTGATTTAACTTATTGATTCATTCCATATTACTGGTTTATTTCCCAATCTTCTCACCCCCCAAAGAGATCGGGCACTAAGAGAAATCAGTCTGTAATCCTACAAGAAAAATCTGTGAAAAGAAAATGTTTTATTGTTCTTCTGCTTCTTTTATCTGGAAATGTGCAACCTAATCCCGGTCCAGACTGCAAATGCTTAAGTACTCCTTGTGATTTCAAAACTCGAACAGGTCTTGGTATCACTCATTTAAATGTCAGAAGTCTTCTTCCCAAACTTGATTTTGTGAAAATTTGGATGAAAGAGTTAGATACTGATATTCTTATATTATCAGAAACCTGGCTTACTAAATCAATTACTGACAAAGACATTGCAATAACGGGCTATAATCTTTTCCGTTGCGACCGCCCCAGAAAGGGTGGCGGTGTTGCAATTTATGTAAAAAGCAAATTCCATGTTACTGTCGATTCATCGGTATCTGTTTGTAAGCAGTTTGAACTTCTTGCCCTCAAACTCCAACTTTTCAAGGGCTATTTTATTACCATTGTGGGCTGTTATAGACCCCCCTCAGCTAGTAGTGAGGCTTTAGTTTCACTTAGTGAAAAACTATCTACTTTAGATTTTAATGAAATTGTGCTGGCCGGAGATTTCAACTGGGACTGGTTGTCCTCTGCCTCAGACAGTTTTAAATCCATGTGTGATTCATATAATCTCACACAACTAATTTACAGCACAACTCGTCCAAATCTTAAATGCCCAGAAAAGTCATCACTTATTGATTTATTTTTAACTAATATGCCGTATAAATATTCTCACACTGGGGTTTTCGCAAATGATATCAGTGACCACTGTGTGGTAGCTGTAGTCAGGCAATCGAAGCTCCCAAAATCAAGGCCACAGATAGCTTTTAAACGAGATTTTAAGCATTTCTGTGAGCAAGCTTTCTTTCATGATTTATGGGACTATAACTGGAGTAGAATCTACCTGATAACTGATCTTGAGCTGGCATGGAATTATTTTTATGATACTTTTATCAAAATTATAAATAAACATGCCCCTATCCGCAAATTTAGAGTAAAATGCAGAAACAACCCTTGGTTTTCTCTTCAGCTCTCTAGTCTACTCAAAAAAAGGGATGCTGCCTGGGCTAAGGCCAGAAAAACTAAATCCGAAGCGGATTGGCTGATTTTTAGACAGCTTAGAAACCGTTCAACTTCCTTAATTAAAAAGGCCAAATCAGAATTCTATCTTTCAAATACTACTAAACATTTGAACGATCCTAAAAAATTCTGGAAAATAATAAAATCTTCTTATGGGGACATAATTACAAATGAGATGCCAACTTTTGTTGTAAAAGACTCCTGTACTTTAACAGAGAAATGCGACATTCTAAACTGCTTTAATGAGCATTTTGTTTCTTCAGGATCTCTATTTGAATCTTTATATCCAGATTTAAAACAGCTTAATCAACAAGAGGCTCTCTCTGCAACCGCTCAAACTGAATCTGCGGTCCAACCCTTCAGTTTTTCTCCGCTAAATGTTTTTGAGGTCCACAGGGCTTTAAATCTGTTGGATCTAAATAAATCAGCAGGACCAGATCAACTTGATCCCTATTTTCTTAAGTTGGCTGCAGATTTTATAGCAGAACCAATAACTTACATTTTTAATCTTAGCCTCTCGAACAGTGAGATCCCTGTAATATGGAAATCTGCCTATGTTCTCCCTTTGCTGAAAGGAGGTGATCCTTCAGATGTTAATAATTACAGGCCCATATCTAAATTGTGTGTTCTAGCAAAAGTTCTAGAAAAGTTCATTAGTGAACAACTGAAAGATTTTTTGGACAAAAATTCAGTTCTTTCCCAACATCAGTCAGGATTCAGAAAACAACACAGCACAATAACTGCTGCTATTAAAGTGGTTAATGACATTGTTGATTCAATGGACTGCAAAAAATACTGTGCGGCTCTTTTTCTTGACTTGTCAAAGGCTTTTGATACAGTTGACCATGCTATTTTATTAAATAGACTAAACAATATTGGTCTATCTGTAAATGCTGTAAGTTGGTTTTCAAATTACTTGTCAGCAAGAAAACAGTGTGTCCGTGCTGCTGGGTCTTCTTCCTCTTTTCTCCCAGTATCCAAAGGAGTTCCGCAGGGCTCCATATTAGGACCATTGCTATTTTCTCTTTACATAAACAACCTTTGTGATAATTTGTCAAATGCAGCATTTCATCTTTATGCAGATGATACAATTATTTATTGTTCATCCCCTTCAGTAGCACAAACCCTGCAATTTCTGCAGTCTGCCTTTGATGTCGTTCAGTCCCATTTAACTCAACTTAAGTTGGTGTTAAATCCAGAGAAATCCAAGTTTATGTTATTCTCAAATGGCTTTTTTAGAAACCAATCCTGTTTCTCCCTCCAAGTGAGAAAACATTTGATTCGTTCAACCTTTTTACCTTTATTGGATTATGGTGACCTGCTTTTTATGAATGCACCTGCCCACTACCTAAAGAGGTTGGATACTGTGTACCATTGTGCTTTACGTTTTATTACTGGCTATGGAAGTCGTGTACATCATTGTTCTCTGTATGCTGCTGCTAAATGTCCATCTTTGCATATTCGTAGACTCTCCCATTGGTTGATTTTTATCTATAAATCTCTCCTTGGGCTGGTTCCATCTTATTTATGTGTTTATATGTGTAAAAACCACAACCAATACAACCTTCGTTCGAACAAAATCATAAAATTGATTGTCCCAAAAATCAGAACAGAATGGGGGAAAAGGGCTTTTAAATACGCTGCCCCTGCTTCCTGGAATAATCTGCAGAAGGAACTGAAATTATCAGAATTGGTTACCTTGGGAGAGTTTAAGTCTGTTTTAAAGGAACGAGAGAACAGCTCTTTTACTCAGTGTGATTGTTTTTAATGTACTCTTTTTGTATTTGATCTGTTATTGTATATTTTACACATGTTTGTATGCGATATTGTATTTGTTTTAAATGTTATATACCTATGTGGTATGTGACTTTTGTTGCTATGATGCCAGGTCTCTCTTGGAAATGAGATTTTTAATCTCAATGAGATTTTTTACCTGGATAAATAAAGGATTAATAAAAAAAAATAAAAAGAAAAATAAAAAAGAAAATATGGTATTAGCATTAGCTGCCAATTTCTATTTACCTAAAATTAGCATTAGCCACTAATGGTAGCCTATAGCAAAAACTTCTTAATGCTAAATGAAGTTAATTAATGCTAAGTAGGTTTAACTGAAATTAAAGTAGTGTTAGCATTAGCTGCTGATATTGTTAAAAGGTAAGATAAAACATTGCTAGCAGCAGCGGATAATGCTAACACACATAATAATTAGCATTACCTAATAATGGCAGCCTTCTTAGCACTAGCTGCTCATATTGTTATAATGCAAGGGAAAAGAGTTGGCAAAAACAGTGTTAGCATTAGTGGATAATGCTAATTCACCTAAATTAGCATTAGCTAATAATGGCTACGTACTTAGCATTACCTACTAATATTGATATAAAGCAAGAAAATATGGTATTAGCATTAGCTTCTAATGCTTTCTCATCTAAAATTAGAATTAGCCACTAATGGCATCCTATTTAGCATTAACTCTTCACATCGCAAGGGAAAAATTAGAATTCAATAAAAAAAAAGTGTTCACATTAGCTACTTGTATTGTTAAAAAGTAAGAAAAAACATTGTTAGCATAAGGGGATAATGCTAATTCACCTCAAATTAGTATTAGCTAATAACGGCAACCTACATAGCATTAGCTGGTCACATTGTTATAAAGCAAGAAAATATGGTATTAGCATTATCTGCCAATTCCTATTCACCTAAAATTAGCATTACCTGCTAATGGCAGTCTACTTAGCATTAACTCCTCACTAATGTGATGCTAATTCACATTAAATTAGCTTTAGCATTAGCTGCTAGCATCAGCCTACCTAGCACTAGCTGCTCACATTGTTAAAAGGGAAGAGAATACGATATTAGCATTAGCTGGTAATATTTATTCACCCCTAATTAGAATTAGCCACTAATGGCAGCATACTTAGCGTTAACTCCTCACATCGTTGTAATGCAAATGAGGCTAACTTGCATTAAATTAGACTGCTGTTATTAGCTAATGCTATTTAGCAGTAGCTGCTCACATTGTTATAAAGCAAAGGAAAACGATATGAGCATTAGGTTCTAATGCGTATTTGCCTTAAATTAGACGTAGGTGCTAATGGCAGCCTACTTAGCATTAGCAGCTCAGATATTATAATGCTAGGAAAAAGAGTGTTAGCATTAGCCGTTCACATTGTTATAAAGTTAAGGGAAATAGTGTTAGCATTAGCTACTCACATTTTTAAAAAAAGTAAGTGTTAGCATTAGTGCATAATGCTAATTCATGTCAAATTAGCATTAGTTAATAACGGCAGCCTATTTAGCATTAGCAGATAATGTTGACCTTGGCCCACTGGAAAAGTTAAGAACTAAAGATTTAGGAGTGTTTCTCGATAGCTCTTTCTCGTTTGAGAAACAAATGAATTCTGTTATTAAAACCAGCTGTAAGGTTTATATTGTTGATTGTCATTTATGCTTAGAAATATTTACTCATATATGCTTAGAGTTGTGTAATCGATTGCATAATGATAGAGGTTTGATCCTGAGTAGTCTGTAAAGACTCTGTGTGCCTTCCAGAGTGCTCTGGCATGCACACACCACTTGGGGCCATGAGAGAGGTCGTACCCTCTCTTACTGATTTATGGTGTAGGACAGGGGTCTCAAACTCAATTTAGCTGGGGGCCGCTGCAGGCAGAGTCTGGGTGAGGCTGGGCCGCATTAGGTTTTCCACAAGAAAGGCATGGTTAAAAAATTGATCATCCGTAAGTCTGGACCTGTACTTGGACTTATTGAAGTTCAAAGTGGAGAAGAGCTTTTGGCACAAGTATGTGCTACCAAAAAGGCACATGGTCCGCTTGAACACTCGGGAAAGCCGAGGGAAACTAGGGCTCAATTCTCTCAAAAATTGTCCAAGCTTGTCTGCTTTTCCACTCACCTCCCTGAACGTTGCTTTGAGTTCAGAGTTGCACTGCAGCTCAATGAGCTGCATTTGAAGCACAGAAGGGGCATCTTGCACATCAAAGGAGAAGGGGTCCGCAAAAATGTGAAAGGTGGCTCTGTGTGTCTTGAAGTCAGCAAATCTGTGATCAAATTCCTCCTGTAGCCTCAAAATGACATCAACATACTCGTCAGCACTGAATGGTGTGCCTGCATCCACGAGTGCCTTGCATGCTGGGAAATGGCAAAGGTTTGTCTGAGAGAGCTGAGCTTTCCAGAGCGCCAGTTTTGTGGAGAATGCTCTCACGTTGTCATAGGCAGCACTGACAAGTTGCCCCTGGCCTTGTAACGTCTTGTTCAGTACATTAAGCTCATGTGTCATATCAACAAGAAAAGCTGAGTCCATGAGCCATTTGGGATCAGTTAGCACAGGAACACTAACTCCATCCTTCTCCATGAAGGCTTCACTTCTGCTCTCAACTCAAAAAGTCTCTTTAATACATTTCCCCTGCTGAGCCAACGTACCTCAGTGAAGTCGAGCACATCCCCATATTCTGACTCCATTTCCTCTAAAAAAGCACAGAACCTTCGGTGCTTTAAGCCCCTGGATCTGATTTGGTTGATGCATTTCACAACAATAGACATCACATTGTCAAACTTCAGGCATTTGCTGCAAAGGACCTGCTGATGGATGATGCAGTGCAGAGCAATGGCCTCCTCCACGCCTTCCTCTTCCAGTTTGTTTTGTGCCACCAGTCCATGTTTCCTCCCTGTCATTGATGGCGCTCCATCTGTTGTTATTCCAACAAACCTCTTCCATGGCAAACCAACATTCTCAATGGCATCACACAGCTTGTAAATATCTGCTGAGCG